>NW_027493860.1:0-245821 GCF_021521415.1 Bidens hawaiensis | reverse complement strand
AAGGTGTACTTGGTTTTGTCTCAAATCTCACATAATGCATTTTGTATCAGCAACTAAATTGGTAATCTATTTATGAAGGGGCAATGTTGTGTTAACTTATGTGTGATTAATATGGGCGTGATTGTGTCTGTATCTATGTATGCTTGTTTATATGAATTTGTAAAACTGGGTGCATATGCAAGCTTATATGTTGTATGCATAAGTAGATGTATGTATGACTGTATTAAGGAGTTAGGTGCTTTGTTAGATTTTATTAGGTGTATATATGTATAATTAGATGCATTTGTTGACTTTGTAAAACAACAATAACAAACTAATTAGTTAAGAAATCAAGTGCTTACAATTTGTGTATGTGTTATTTATGCAGAGTATAATAGTCTTTTTATGTATGTATGTATGTATGTATGTATGTATAAGATGCATTTGTTGATTTTGTTTTGACTTTGTAGAACAACAATAACAACTTTTAATTAAGGAATCAAGTGCTTACAATATGTGTATGTTTATTTATGCAGGGGCATAACAATCTTTTTATGCATGTATGTATGCATGCATTATTAGTATGTATAATTAGATGCATTTGCTGACTTTGTAGAAAAACAATAACAAACTAATTAGTTAAGGAATTAAGTGCTTACAATGTGTGTATGTTATGCATAGATATATACATATATGATCTATGTATGCATATGTGTGTACATATATATATAGAAGGAATTGGCTTATCTATGCATATATATGTATCTGTGTGTATATTTATGTATGTATCTATGTATTTTATGGATTTGAATGTATGTAAAGTCACAGTTGGTCTTGGAAAGTCAAACTGTGTGTAATATGTATTGTATGGATTTGAATGTATGCACGTTGTGTTTCAATTGGTTAAGGTTGTGTAAAGTCAAAGTTTGACTTAGGAAAGTCAACCTATGTAAATTTTTGATTTCATGTCAATTTGGTTAATTTTATATAAATAATCATTTTATATAGTAAATATTATGATTACTTATGTTTAGTAGATTATAATAAGCAACTTACATTAAAGGTCAACGGGTTAAAGATAGTCAACCCTAAAAAGTCAACATTCAGTTGGTTAAAACTGTTTGAGGGAATATATGTTAACAGATAGAGGGTCCAAATTGAATTTATTTAAAAACACAGGGTTGCAAATTGCAAGATAGAGCGGTTTTTTGCAGAAAACCAAACTTTAGGTTCACGACGGGGTCCTAATTGTAAACAAATGCTCGTCACATGGCCCATATCTGCAAAAATGTCTCCACAGAATTGAAACCTGCGTTTAAAGTCCACTACATGAACCAAATTTACAAGTAACTCTTTTGTTTTAATTAACACATAACAAAAAGCCTAAATGTTTTGAAAGTTCTTTGGACATAGAACTTATAACTCTTCTAACATGCATACACTCTCTCTCTAGAAAAAAAAATATAAAAAATCATAAGTATATTTTAGTTTTGGAAACATGAAATAGGAAAAGACTCATGATTTTCGTTGAATCCTATTTTACGACATTCAGACGTAATTAAATTAGAAAGAAAGAAATAAATAAATATATGCATCAAACGGCTGAGATTTGACAGCACGAAAAAAAAAACCTAAAGTTTAAAATCATATGTAGCCGCACACATGGAATCGTATCTAATTTCCACATTCCCAAAGTACCCCCTGGGTGCAAAATTTGAGTCGTTTTGAGTACCCCGCCCTAGGGTTTTCCAGAGGCTTAAAATAGTTGTTATTGATTTTTATTTATTTATTTATTTGCCGCTACTACTCTTCTCTTTCTATCTCTTGCTTTTATTGTGTGTCTGTCGGTACTCCCTGTGTCTTGATCACAGCTTCATTTAGCCACATATTAGCTTCATTGATCACACTTCAAACAGTTTTATTTATGATCTCTGCGATCGAAGAAATTGATTCGATCTCGGTGATTGTGTGATCGATCGCTAGGTGTTTGATTGATTCGACAATGGTGGATGTTAGTGATAAGGTGAGTGATTTGGTAATGATGATTAGGTTAAAATTTGAATGGTGGATTACATTGCAGGGATCGGATTGTGAAGAAGATAGATGTGGATCGTTATCATCGAACGGTGGTAGTCATTCCTCCTCCTCTATCATCAAAACATGTGCTGATTGTGGGACCACTAAAACCCCTCTTTGGAGAGGTGGCCCTGCTGGCCCTAAGGTATTCTTTTTTTTTTCTTTTTTTTTATGTTTTTCTTCTGGTATGGGTTTCAAACTTGAAACAAAAATATGTAGTTTATTACTTCTGTCTCTGCTATCAAGATTTCTGTTAGATATTTTTTAGTGCTGCCTTGATTTATTCTATTTTTGTGGGTTTTTTTTAATTATTATGTAATGTAGTTATTGATTGTTCTAATTATTATTGTTGTTATTATTATTATTATTATTATTATTATTATATAATTTAACATCATTGCTCTCATCAAGTATTCAAATCTACTTTTGTATCCAAAATAAATGATCTCAACTTTTTATGTCATGCAAGACAAGATGCTGAATTGCTGATTTTACTAAAATTTGTTTTATGGCTATTTACTTCAAATTTTGAAATTATGTTTTTTAATTTTTAATTCTGTTTGTTAAACCAATATTTTCTTTTTATTTTTCTATTTAATTAATTACTTATGTCTCTGTTATCAAGATTTTTATTGGATATTTTTATTTTTTTATTCATCAATTGTCTTGATTCTTTCACTTTCAATGTGATTTTTGAAACTTTTATAGTCATAGTATGTTGTTATTATTAGTATATAATTTATGTCTGCAGCATAGAAAGAAACCACACTATTTTTTACTATGAAAATGATTTCAATTTTTTATGGCATATTGTACAAGCATGCTGATTAAAGTTAATTTTTTAAATTGTTTTATGCCTATTTACCTCAAATATGATTTTATAGTAACTTTTAAGATTGACTTTTAATTATTTGATGATATATTCTCTACAGTCTTTATGCAATGCTTGTGGAATCAGAAGTAGAAAAAGGAGAGGAGCACTTTTGGGTCTATCGAAAGAAGAGAAAAAACAAAGGAAAACCGCAGCCATCGAAGCCACCGCGGCTGCCACCTCTACATCCGATGGAGATAGTCAAACAAGTGCGTTAACCACCAACGACATGGGTGCTTTTTGCTTAAAGAGGAAGTTACTGCCACTTGGAACAGAAGTTGTGTTGCAGAGACCAAGATCCACTGTTACAAAACAAAGGAGGAAGATAAGTGAAGTAGAACAAGCTGCACTTTTACTTATGGCTATATCGTGCGGGTCGATTTACGCCTAAGTCATGAATCGATTTGGTATCGTTATTTTCGGTTTGGAGATTCTAATTCAAGAAAAATTATAGTAGTTAATTTATGAGCATTTTGTTGAAGAACAAAGTTGTTCTTTTAGGTTGTTTTCTTTGATTGTTAATTAAGAGAGATCTATTTTGGGTGATGTTGTTTCATGATGATATTAATTTATTCTAGTTTTTTAAGTTATGGTATAGTGATTCATTATTAATGTTTCAAGCTTCAAGCATCGTTTGCTTTTTAATGTTTCATAGTCAATTGTTCTTTTTGTTTTTTAATTAGTATGGAATAAATGCTTTATGTGATAAAGTGTGATTTTAGTTTTGGTCCTGATTTTTTTTGTGGTGGTTCGTTTTTCATAAAATAACTATTATACCTCTTTTATATGAAAAAAAATAATAAATAATCGTAATCAAATAATACATATAAACATAATAAATTACAATAAACCAATATATTCTATCTAATATATATAGATAAGTTACAAATCCTACTATTAAACTGTGTAGAAGAGCTTCAAAATGGAGGATTTTTATACGGGATGGCACATTAGTAGAGAGAAGATTTTCTTTTAAGAGTGTAATGGTATTGTAGTCTCATCATCTCGTCATATTATCATTTTTTGTATTTTCTTTTTATAATTAAAATAAAACAAATAAAAACTCATTAAATTAAATAAAATACCGAAATAAAAAAATACATAACAAAAAAACAACCCATAAAACTAAAAACTACTTTCATAGGTTGTAACTTTTGCGTATATTTTTTTGTAAGCGTCGTTCTTCCAATAATTTGGCCTATTCGATAAGCCCCTTTGAGATGAGGTAATGGTGGTCTCGTTCCATTTGCCGCAATTCAAATACACCGGTAAACCTATCGTTGGCTTCGGTGCTAGCATGGAGGGTGGCGAAACTAAGGATGAGCAAAAATCGGTATGGTACCGTCGATACCGAATCGGTACCAAGGTTTTGAGTTTTCGAGACCGGTACCGGTATTTCCCGAATTTTACCTTAAATATCAGTACCGTACCGGTACCAAAAATTTGCAATTTTCGGGATCGGGATTTTCGGTACCGGTACCGGTACGGTACCGTGCTCATCCCTAGGTGAAACGTCCACGTTTTTGGTTTTGAAATGACCGAGCATATTGTTGAGTCGGTCCAATTCTTCACGGGCCCCCACATCGGCTCGTGTCAATGACGAACTATAACATTCGTTAATTTCCGAACCTGAAAACCCGACCCATTTTAAAGTTTCGTTTTTGTTTTATATATACTAATCCTATATATATATATATATATATATGGGAAAAGTTAAAATACCAAGGGGATAAAAAATAAGAAGGATGAGAAGAAATAGGATTATGACACCTGGCAATCTTCATCTCAACCTGATTTTAGGAGGGAAGGGTATTTTTGGAACTTGATATTTTAGAAACCAGATCGCATATATCAATTTGAGATCTCATCTAAATTGAATTAGTAAGCAAATCTCTGATCTTATCGTTCTCTCAAGCAAATCAAAGATTACATAATCAATTGATTTATAAACAGATCGAAGATCTCTAACACGATGAACTCAGCTATGAACGATGTTGGATCTGGTACGTATTCTTCTTCTTTTATTTTATTCAATTAAGTTCATGCGATTTTGATTCGAATCGTATTATTTATTTAATGTTTTGCTTCAATTAGATAAATCGATTCCTTATTTGTATTGGTTGGAATCGTTAGGCATTGTGCCTTTTGTACTTGTGTTTGTGTCATATTAGTTCATTTGTGTGACTGTATCTGCACTACTTGTATAATTGTGTCATATTAGTTCATGCCATTAGTAAGAGTTCATTTGTTTTACTGTATCTGTAATATTATGTCATTGTGTCATATAAGATTATTGTGTAATTGTGTCATATTAGTTCATTTATAACATCATTGTGTGTAGGTCTTGCTTGTGTTTTAATTTATTATAGATTTCTGCTAGCATTGTATCTGCGCTATCATATCATTGTGTTACAACTAATATAACTGTATCTGTATTATTGTGTAATTGTGTCATATAAGATTTATTGTGTAATTGTGTCATTTATAACATCATTATGTGTAACTGATAAAATAGGTTTACTTGTGTTTTAATTTATTGTAGATTTCGTTTTAATGGAGTTTTATTGATTTTAGATGTTGGAGTTTACAATGAACTTGGTGAAGAACGTATATCCCCTAGTTCTGAAAAAATATATTACACACCTGTCTTGAGTCAATCAGTTAAACCTGTTAGGTGTTTGATTCTGTTGAGCTTGTCTATGTTTTTATGTTAGCTATGCTCATGCTAGTGGCTTTAGTGTTAGGAAGAATAGTGGATACTCCAATCATGGTATTCTTAAATTGAAGTATTATGTTTGTTCTAAGGAAGGGTTTAAAACTGGAAGTGAGTATAGTACATTAGACGATGCAAATAATGGTAAAAGAAAGCGTAGGAAACCATCCAAGAGAACCGGATGCGGTGCATATATCAAGTTTAGGTTGAATGATAAAAACAAGTATGAGGTTTATGCTTTTGTAGAAGAACATAACCATAACTTTGTACATAAAGATGATATTCAGTTTTTAACATCTGTGAGAAGGGTGGATTATGTAAAAGAAAATGCTATTCAGGCGTTGTCTCAAGTAAACCTAGGACCTGTTAGAGCGTTTAACATTTTGAAGAGTTTATATGGAGTTTATGAGCAGGTAGGTGCAACAAAAAATGATTTTAAGAATTTTAAGATGCGTCAAAATGAATATATTAGTGAATATGATGCGGATGGTAATTATACGCCTTGAGAAGAAAAAGAAGTATTGTCTCAATCGTTTGAATATACTATTAAAGAAGACGAATCTTTAGGTGGTTTGTTTTGGGCTGATAAGGATTCAAAGAAGAGTTACCTAGCTTTTGCTGACGTTGTAGGATTTGATGCGACCTATCGATCAAACAGGTAACACTCAAAACTTCATTGTCTTTTCTTCATTCAGTGTGTTATATTTTGTTTAACGGTTTGATTTTGTTTATGTAGGCATGATTTGGTTCTTGTTCCGTTCACTGGTATAGATAACCACAACAGGAATATTACACTTCGTGCTGCACTTCTTGGATCTGAAACTGCTGAATCATGTGGGTGGCTGTTGAGGGCATATCTTAATGCTTTTGGTTCTGCACCTAAAGTAGTTGTTACTGACCAAGATGCTGCTAAGAAGAGGGCTATTCAGGATGTTATAAACCCTAAACTAAAAAATAACTAAAATAGTGAAGTTGATAGAATATTCCATCTTTTCTCCCGCGACTCATCTTTCTCATACTTATTTGTCTTCCAAAGAAATTTAGATCATTAAAATTTAGAACCTAATTCCTCTCTTTTTCCACTTCGCTTGTATTGTTTGTTGGGTTTTTGTAGTTGGGGCGGGTGGTTAGAGTTCGTTTGATGGTTCTATAAGGAAGACCTAAGGAAGGTAGGTTATAGAAAATAAAGAAAAGAAGGATAAATAAAGTAAAGGGGTTTTTGATTGGTCCGGGAATCCCATTTTGGATTCAGTATGGATAAAAGATGTTCGTATGTTATACTATTCAATTCTCGACGACGAATTAATTTAATAGCTCAGATATTGTTATTCATGATATTGATCCGATTCAATAGCCAACATAGATTATGTATGTGGCATATTTGGGCGAAAGTGACTAGTAAGGTATTTATTATTCTGTTTCAATTTATTTTTTGTACATTGTGTCTTTTTTATGTACATTATATCTTTTTATCTAAATTGTGTCTTTTTTTTTACTGCATTGTGTCTTTTTTATGCTGCATTATGTCTTTTTTATCTACATTGTGTCTTTTTTATGTTGCATTGTGTCTTTTTTATCTACATTGTGTCTTTATTAGTGTTCAAATATTTTGTAGATAGTTTTATGCTGTATTGTGTCTTTTTTATATACATTGTGTCTTTATTAATATTCAAATATTTTGTATATAGTCTTTATGCTTTATTGTGTCTTTTGTATCTACATTGTGTATTGTCTCTTTCTAAATTGTGTCTTTTTTCATGTTTAAATATTTATAGGTTGGGCCAGCAACGCCTAATGTTTCTAAGTTCAAAGAACAGCTCAGATTGTGCGAACGGATTCAATTACGACTAACGAGCTTGAAGAGAAATGGCATTCAGTTCTTTCTGAGTATGGGTTAAGCGATCATGAGTGGTTGGCTGATCTTTATATGATTAGACATGACTGGATACCCGCCTATTATCTACAGTATAATTTTTCTAGACTTATGCATACCACTTCAAGATCAAAAAGTGAGAACCATTTTTTTAATCAATTTTGTAATCCAAGGTCCGCATTAGTTGAGGTTTTTAGTCACTTTGAATCTGCAATTAAGGCTCAAAGGTATGAGTATAGGTTTAATGATCATGAATCTCGATACAATGTTCCTGGATTTTTGAATCCATCGTTTGCTCTTGAGAGTCAAGCTGCAAAAATTTTTACACAGACAATTTTTTTCGATTGACAATTGGAGATAGAGGATGGTATTCATAGTTGTGCTTCTGTTACTAGACAACAAGTTGGTGATTTTATGAAGTTTGAAATTGAGGATTTGAAGCAGCCATGCTCTACATTTTTTGAGGTATTTAATTGTGTCATATCTATTTTCATTATGTAATATTTTTTAAAGCTATTAATACCGTTTAGTTCATTTGTGTCTTGTTATAGTGCTATTAATTGTGTCATTATTTTGTATTTGGTATGTTTTCATTGTGTAATATTTTTAATGCTATTAATGCTGTCTAAGTTCATTTTGTTTCTTTGTGATAATGCTATTCATTGCGTCATTTATTGTGTATTTTTATGTGTTTTCATTGTGTCATTATTCTGTATTTGTGTGTTTTAGTTCATTTGTGATACTCATTGTGTAATTTTTTAATGCTATTAGTTGTTTCATTGTTCTGTATTTGTGTATTTTCTGTTAATCCTTTTTGTTTGTGTTCTTTTTTCTGTAGGTTATGTTTCGAAGTGCAGATCAAACAATGTCATGCAGCTGCAGAAGATTTGAACTGTTTGGATTACTATGTAGACATATTTTTTATGTTCTTAGAATTTGTTTCGTAACAGAATTCCCGAAGAAGTATATAGTTAGGCGATGGAGAAAGGAAGTTGTTGCAAATATGTCACTTAGGCCCGAAGAATTTGGAAAAAATGGTGATGATGTTGAAGTTGTTCTTCGTGAACTCAGGTTTGCACATGAGTATATTATAAATAAATTGGTTAGTGATAAAGAACAGTTGTGTCTTTATAGAGATTATGTCAAAGGTTATATGCCTAATGCTGATGAGGCTCAAGTTGTCGCCCCGCCCCCTAGCAGGAGAGATAGATTAGCAGAAATGACTGGATTGAGAGAACCATGTAGTGTTACAATGTTAGAACAAGAACCAAAGGTTGTGGGAGTCAAATGTCACACCCCAACCTAAGGCGGAAATGCTGGGGCGTGATCCAATTGCACACAACTCGAAGATACTATCATAATATAAATGTGACAATATCTATTTAATTATTTTATTTCAAATGTGCACACAATATTCAAATACAACAATACAATTCAAATAAATGTATACAATCTTTTAAATTCAAGTTTGTCTTCAATATAACCCTAAGGTCTTTCTTAGTGTCCATACTTCAACTTCAGGCAACCTGCATATGCGTAGAAAATAGAGTTTTGTCAACAAATATGTTCAGTGAGTTTACCACCAAGTTTTGACACCAAAAATAATGTTAATATAATAAATAAGCAAAACGTAATAAATGAGGTAATGAAATCAAACCATAAGCAAATAAGTTGTCGACTAGCCATTGCCAAACGAATCGGCGCCGGTAAATCAACCATGAGCAAATAATAAGAATAAGACCGTTGCCAAGCGAATCGGGCGGTGGTCAATAGTATGAGAACCCTTTCCAAGTGGATATGTCAAGCGATTGAATACAATAACAAATAAGCACATAACAAGTAGATTTGATTAATCACACACAATTACACGTTTGCTATTTTTGATATGTATGTATATATAGATATGTATGTGTAGTATGATATACGCATATGTCCCCAAAAATTTTGTGAAAAATGAGTAAAATGGGGGAATGATAAATCACCTTAAATTAAAGGCAAGTGCGTATAATTAAGAATAAACGAATCAACGGATAAGCGAGTCGTCCAATACGCGTCAAATGAGATAACTGATTAGAACCTAAAACTTTGTGAAATAAAACTATAAATAAAAACAAACTTAATGCCGCTGGAATCAATCCAAACGGATGAGTAGAACTCTAGTTATGTTGAATTAAATGTTTAAGCGAGCTGGTACTGACCAGAATCCGACCAACGAGTCGGAAGTCAGGTTTTGGGTAGTAGTCTTAAGATCACTTTTCAAGAATAAAAGTCTTCTGGACCGAATGTTGAATCCGACCAGAAGCATGAGAAAACTCAAAGTCAAACTTGTTGACTATTTTGCCCTTTAACGGGTTTTAAAGCAATTGACCAGCCAACACCCTTCAACCACCAAAATTGATTGAAGGTTATTGACTAGGGAATATGTATGAACGATTTTACAGTTTACAACTTACCCGGAAAGTGAAAGGATTGACGAGAAACGGAAGTCAAAGGTCCTAAAGCAAGCAAAGTCAACGATCAAGTCTTGTATCTTTAACGAATATGAAAAATCCGAATGGTTTATGAGATGGCAAAGACTAGTAAAGGCTGGAGGAGGTGTATTAGGGTTAGATTAAAGTTTACAGCAGGGAATTATGATGTGTTTATATAGGAAAACATAAACCGAACTAATTATGGCCTATTTGTCCCGTTAAAGCAAGTAAATATGATTTAAAGGAAAGAATCATCGAAATATTCATAAATATCTGATCTTGGCCAGGGGAAAACGAATTAGAACTTGTATTTTAGTTATATTATGTTTACTTGGTCCTTAATTCACTCAAACATGCTTAAAATAAACGATTTTATACCTTAAACGAACTAGGAAACAAACTAAAGTGTAACGATCTGACCAGTGAAGTGGTGGCGATGCGCGACGGGCCTAGCCCACCCTCACCGCGCGGCGCTCCAGCCATTTTAAGGGAGAAAGTTTAAATTTTTGCAATATTGGTCCTTGAAGTTTCATAAATGATAAATTTTTTGAATATTTTATGGTTAAATCAAGGAATGAGCATTAGGAAAAGTGTAAGGGTATAAAATGAACATACCAAATCTTGAATACTTATAAATGTTTAATTTGATTAAAAATAATGATATTAAAATATTACCGAGTCGGGTTATGTGTTAACAATTACGGGTTCGAAAAATCCGAAATGTTACAGTCTCCCCTACTTTAGGGAATTTCGTACCGAAATTAAGGAGAACCAAAACATCATCGTTTTTTACAACACTTTAAACTTTTAAGGAAAATATCATAACATAGAACTTCTAATAACCGAAGCAATGATTTAAATGACAATCCGATAAGGGCACTTATATATAGGATGTACCAGTGGCGTATCCACCATGTCCATATCATCTCATCATTCGTACTGTTACCCAAGCTACCTTAGGTTCTAAATCATGACACACAATTTTACGTATTATGATTTCCATGCGAGGAATTAGGTAATTACGTGTCGACCCATAATTACTTAGATCGTCGGACGGTCCGCATAATCCATTCCATCATGTGGGTTATAAAACGTTTTAAATAAAATTTTTAAGATAAAACAATTGTTTTGATAATTCTAAATATAATTTCAAATTAATAAATGTTCGAGTTGAATTAATAAAACCGTGAGATTTCGAAAACCTCTTTTGCTTTTAAAAGTAAAATTTTGAAAATTGAAGAAAATAGATTTAGTGAAACAGATGTTATTGTGATAATCGAGATTAAGGAAATGAGATGGAGATACAAGATCCTAATAGATTATCTTTGATAAAGGAATTTCATTCAGGGGATGAATTACGCAAAGGTTTAATTTATAACAAATAGTTAATGGCATACGGAGTCCTTAAATATCGTATTCTTTAGGAATGAAGTTCTTAAAATCGAGAATATAAGTTTAAACATCGTTAACAAAAATTTTGGTGAGTCGAGCTTAGTTAATTTAAGTACTTATGAGTTTAAAGAGAAGTTAATGTAAGGTCATAGCTTTTCAAGTTGGTGATTTCGAGAATTAGATTAATTCGGTTAAGATATTCTAAAATATTATAATAGTTAATAATTTAAATATTAATGATAATGCGAAAAATATACGTATTGAATTAAAATGTTAATAGATTAAACTGGGAAACGGATATTCCCGAACCACCGAGATAGTCCTATTCCAATGAAATATTTAAAATTAGATAAAATATGAAGTAGGTAATTAAATTAGATTAAATTGAGAATTCGTGAATTTTTTCTTTTTCATAAAATCGTTATAAATATTAGGAAATAAGTAATTTGAATTATCAATAATGAAAATTTGAGTAAATAATAAATTCTAAATTAAAGTGAAGCATATAATAAAATAAGATAAATGCGAGGCTAGAAATGCATGAACCACCATGACTATTCTAACAACTACGAATTTATCATTTAAAACGTTCAAAATTTTCAAAAAATCAACATAAAGAGTTGAAATATTTACGATGAATGTTCAATCAAAAGGTCAATTTAATAATAAAAGTTAAATTAATTAATGGAAAATTTTTAATTTAAAAATGGAAATTAAATTTAGAGAATACATAATTTAGTTTAATAATAATAAAATTTATAATAATTGAATTTTAATAATAAAGATTCAAAAAGTGGAAAATAAGTTGTGAAAACCATCATGATATTGAGGAAAACAAGAGATAATAAAATATTTATAGTTTAAAGTTGAGGATAAAGATTTAAATGTACTTAGAAATTTATAGTTTGAGGATATGGATATAATTAAGAAAATATAGTTTAAATAATATTTTAACGGATATGAGCTAGTATAAGATTTCTTGTTCAGTGTATTTTAGTTTTGTCGAGATTGGCGGTCGTTTGGTTAACGGAATACAGCAGCAAACTCCTTGGCGATTTTGCTAGTCGAATGGCAATTACAGGAAACATGTGAACGACGTTGATTACGACGATGATTCTTAGGAAAGACATTCTATGAGAACCAACAATGGAAATGTGTAAGATGACAGGTGAGTTGTAGGAATGAGTTGATATGAAATAATGGGGATGCGTATGTGTATGTATATGTATGTATATGAATTAGTACTAGTGAAGACTCAAGGACAAGTCAAGAATTAAAATAATATGAATAATATTCTTGAGATCTTTAATTTAATAAATATTGTTTACAAAAATTCGAAAGTAAAATGTTATTGGGTTTGGCATTCCATGGGCTTCCCATGGTAGCTCGAGATCCCAAATAAGATAACGAAACGTGTTCAATGAGTTGGCCTCCCATGAGCTTTCCATGGCAATTTGAATGGCCCAACTAAATAAACAACATAAAGTTTGTGAATTGGCCTCCCATGAGCATTCCATGGCAATTTGTTGACCCAATTCAAATAACGAGTAATAAACAATTGAGTTGGTCAGCCTATGAGCGTGTACATGGCATTTAACTGACCTAACTAATTAACGAATTATCGAATCAATGGAGTTGTTCGGACCATGAGCGTTACATGGCATTTAACCGACTCAACTAAATATCGAATCAACGAATCAAATATAAGTAGTTGGTGTATCTCGGGAACCACCCCAGACGATACATTCCAACCCAAAGATCAATCGAAAATGTTTTATGAAACGAATAGTTGGAGTGCCCATGGATTTCTATGGATTTTTCACCCAACTAAGCATTTAAAATAATTTTAAAACATAATTAGGAAGTATAACCGTTTAGCCGGTTATGTTTTCCATGTAACCGTTTAGCCGATTACAGGTACCACTTGAAGTTATGGTTGTACGAGATTTGTCATACCCCCACGCTTCAAGGTGAAAGAGCAAAACACGGGAATTCTTAAGGAATTTCCCACAATAAAATATAATCTACCAAAAATTAAGAGGATTTAAAAATATTTTGAAAGTTGAGGCATAACCACGGAATTTGTGTGTGTGTGCAATAAATAAACAAGATAAATACAATTAAAATAATTAATCTAAGCAATCTGTAAACAATTTTTTAATAGCACATAAGGCAGTTCAGATAAGCACGTATAGGGTTTTTAACATATGTCTAGGACCATTTCTAACGACCTATCTTATAACATTCGGCTTTGATACCAATCTGTCACACCCCAACCTAAGGCGGAAATGCCGGGCGTGATCCGATTGCTCACGGCTCGAAGACACTATCATAATATAAATGTGACAATATCTATTTAATTATTTTATTTCAAATATGTACACAATTTTCAAATACAACAATACAATTCAAATAAATGTATACAATCATTTAAATTTAAGTTTGTCTTCAATATAACCTTAAGGTCTTTCTAAGTGTCCATACTTCAACTTCAAGCAACCTGCATATGCGTAGAAAATGGAGTTTTGTCAACAAACATGTTCAGTGAGTTTACCACCAAGTTTTGACACCAAAAATAATGTTAATATAATAAATAAGCAAAACGTAATAAATGCGGTAATGAAATCAAACCATAAGCAAATAAGTTGTCGACTAAACCATTGCCAAGCGAATCGGGCGCCGGTAAATAAACCATGAGCAAATAATGAGAATAAGATCGTTGCCAAGCGAATTGGGTGGTGGTCAATAGTATGAGAACCCTCTCCAAGGGGATACGTCAAGCGATTGAATACAATAACAAAAAAGCACATAACAAGTAGATTTGATTAATCACACACAATCACACGTTTGCTATTTTTGATATGTATGTATATATAGATATGTATGTGTAGTATGATATACGCATATGTCCCCAAAACGTTTGTGAAAATTGAGTAAAATAGGGGAATGATAAACTCACCTTAGATTAAAGGCAAGTGAGTACAATTAACAATAAACGAGTCAACGGATAAGCGAGCTGTCCAATACGCATTAAACGAAATAACTGATGAGAACCTAAAACTTTGTGATATGAAACTATAAATAAAAATGAACTTAATGCCGCTGGAATCAATCCAAACAGATGAGTAGAACTCTAGTTATGTTGAATTAAACGTTTAAGCGAGCTGGTACCGACCAGAATCCGAACAGCGAGTCGGAAGTCAGGTTTTGGGCAGTAGCCTTAAAATCACGTTTCAAGAATAAAAATCTTCTGGACCGAACATTGAATCCAACCAGAAGCATGAGAAAACGCAAAGTCAAATTTGTTGACTATTTTGCCCTTTAACGGGTTTTAAAGCAATTGACCAGGCAACACCCTTCAACCACCGAAATGGATTGAAGTTTATTGACTAGGGAATATGTATGAACGATTTTACATTTTACAACTTACCTGGAAAGTGAAAGGATTGACGAGAAACGGAAGTCAAAGGTCCTAAAGCAAGCAAAGTCAATGATCAAGTCTTGTATCTTTAACGAATATGCAAAAACCAAAGGGTTTGCGAGATTGCAGAGACTAGTGACGGCTGGAGGAGGTGTATTAGGGTTAGATTAAAATTTACAGCAGGGAATTATGATGTGTTTATATAGGATAACATAAACCGAACTAATTATGGCCTTTTTGGCCCGTTTAAGCAAGTAAATATGATTTATAGGAAAGAATCATCGAAAGATTCATAAAGATCTGATCTTGGGCAGGGGAAAACGAATTAGAACTTGTATTTTAGTTATATTATGTTTACTTGGTCCTTAATTCACTCAAACATGCTTAAAATAAACGATTTTATACCTTAAACGAACTAGGAAACGAACTAAAGTGTAACGATCTGACCAGTGAAGTGGTGGCGCTGTGCGACCGGCCTAGCCCAGCCTCACCGTGCGGCGCTCCGGCCATTTTAAGGGAGAAAGTTTAAATTTTTGCAATATTGGTCCTTGAAGGTTCATAAATGATAAATTTTTTGAATATTTTATGGTTAAATCAAGGAATGAGCATTAGGAAAAGTATAAGGGTATAAAATGAACATACCAGATCCTACTTATAAATGTTTAATTTGATTAATGTAAGGCCCCGTTACCGGTAACCCTACTTTCGTGTTGGATTTACTCATAACACAGTTCTAACTATCAGAGTTGATTAAAACATTTACGCGGAAAATAAAACTTTCATAAAACATTACATTATTTCATAACTTGTCTCAAAACGTCCTTTGTCTTTCACATTAAAACATTAAAATTAAAACATCGTAAGTCTTCAGATGCCAGACTCCTGTTCAGTGCCATGTGTCTCCTCAAGCGAGCTGCCTCATCCTACTCACCTGCGTGCATACTAAAAGTCAGCTACGCTGAGTGAGTTCTAGTTAATCACATAATCATACAATACCTTCTTACATTTCATACTTAATCTCTTAACTTTCTTTCATATACACCTAAGTGCTCTTACCTTCATTTTTACTTTCTTACTTTCTTTACATACATAATCATACGTTCATTTTTACCTTCATACTTTCCTTACGTACATAATCATACTTTTTAAAGAGCCTTTCGCCCTATAACCTCACAGATATTATAAGGGTCTGGTCCCTTGTTTTCGAATATTAGAAGGGTTCGATTCCCTAACATCACAGATATTATAAGGGTCTGGTCCCTATCATCACAGATATTATAAGGGTCTGGTCCCTAGTTTTCGAATATTAGAAGGGTTCGATTCCCTAACATCACAGATATTATAAGGGTCTGGTCCCTATCATCACAGATATTATAAGGGTCTGGTCCCTAGTTTTCGAATATTAGAAGGGTTCGATTCCCACTTCGTTACCATACAACCATACATCATACCTCAAGTATTTTTAGGGCTCGGTACCCTTTTCGTAATCATTCAACCATACATTATCATTTCTTTCTTCTATTATCACTACCATGCTCATATACATAACATACATAACATTCTTACCTATAACTAGCGTTACAACCTGACAGTACGTGCAATATCCGAAGATCGTTCACGTACCATCAAGCAATCATTCTTACATAACACATATATCACATAGGGCATACACTAATCTCTTAGGATAAATGTATTAACAACACATCAAGTATGCACACAGCCCCGAAAACATAACAAGGAATGGGGCTAGAAACTCACCTGAACATGGTTACGTTCACCGTTAATCGTAATTCCTTTCTTCAGTTGTGCACGGCTGACTGTATAACAAGTATACGTATCAATTAACTATCACTTCTCATAATGTATTTCTATCTTTATATGACCCACAACGAACGGGGGTCCGGGGGCAGCGCCCCTGGCAGCGGGGTCTAGGGGCGGCAGCCCCTAGCAGGGTCCAAGGGGCAGAGCCCCTGGCTGGGGTCGAGCTGCCAGGTCAGCTTGGAAAAATTTTATTTCCATTAACTGTCTTAACACATTTTTCATTAGATTTTTAATTTATTTTCTAAACGAACTTGGCTTTAGGCGAAGTTAAACCTCAGGCAAACTTAGCTTTAGGCGAAGTTAAACCTCAGGCGAACTTAGCTTTAGGCGAAGTTAAACCTCAGGCGAACTTAGCTTTAGGCGAAGTTAAACCTCAGGCGAACTTAGCTTTAGGCGAAGTTAAACCTCAGGCGAACTTGTCATCAGGCGAACTTAAACCTCAGGCGAACTTGTCATCAGGCGAACTTAGCTTGCAGGCGAAGTTCATCAGGCGAACTTAGCTTGCAGGCGAAGTTCATCGCTTGAAGGCGAAGTTGCCCAGATGAAGGCGAAGTTGCCCAGATGAAGGCGAAGTTGCCCAGACAGCCTGCTGTTTGGTTTCTGTCCAACATTTCTAGCGATTTTAACACCCCCGCTATGGTTCAATATCACCCACTACGCTTCCCTACCATTTCCGGTCACTTAACACTAAAAAGCTTGGATCTTTAAACTTCAAAGTTCAAGAATCTTACCTTTTTGAGCTTGTTGGATCTTGTTTCCTTGCTTAATCACAACCAACCGCTCTCTCTTCTCTCTCGGATCTTGGTCTCTCTCTCTACGGCTCTCGGCCTCTCTCTCTCTCCTCGGATCTCGGCCGCCGGTCGGCTTGTGTATGGGGTGTGTGTGTGTGTGTTTTGGAAGTGTGAAGGAATAGATGTAAATGAAGATATTTTTGGGTTTAGGGGATATTTATATCCCTTAAATCCCATTCTCATTTAACCCATCTCAATTAATCCAAGTCCCTGATCCGCTCCTACCCGATATTAATAATTAAAAACGCGAAATCACTAACATAACTTTCTTTATTCAACATTATAAATTTTAGGATGTTACAATTAAAAATAATGACCTAAAAATATTCCCGTGTCGGGTTATGTGTTAACAATTACGGGTTCGAAAAATCCGAAATGTTACATCAAAAACGCTTTAATTCAGCTCGTGAGATAGCAATCAGTCATGCTGGGGGATAAACAAAGGGTATGTAGTTTCTGCAAAGGTGTTGGTCACAATATACGTACTTGCAAGTTATTGTTACAAACCATTAATGAGAAAGAAGCATCAACCAGTTCAGGAGTTTCTTGTTTGCAAGAATAAGAGTTTCAATGATTTCAGTTTTTAGTTATACTTTATATAGATTGTGTCATAATGGTTATTGTGTCATACTGGGATGACACAAAATGCAGTGACTTACTTTTTGCTTTATACTTCAGTTTTTATTTTTTCTAATGATCATTGTGTCATACTGGAATATTGTTGCAATAATCTTCAGTTTTTATACTTCAGTTTTTATGCTCATTTGTGTCATGCTGGATGATGTGCTAAAAGTAGTTATAAATTTATTAACTAAAATTACGCTAATCTAGACACTAAGTAATAATTCTAGACTCTTAACTTAACTAAAACTACTAACCGGCAAGTGAACCAGTCGACTCTAATACAGCTAAGTAAGTGTAAGGCCCTGTTCCCGGTAACCCTACTTTGGTGTTGGATTTACTCATAAACACAGTTCTAAAATCAGAGTAAATTAAAAACTTCGCGGAATGATTAAAAACTTCAAACATCACATTATACAAAACATTCATTCTTGTCTTAACATACAAATTGTCTTTTCATAAGTAATTAATTAAAACAGTCATAACACTTCATCATGGATGCCAGTCCCTTCAGTCCATGCCCTGTGTCCCTCCTTAAGCCAGCTGCCTCAACCTATTTGCCTGCGTGCATACTAAAAGTCAGCTACGCTGAGTGAGTTCTAGTTAATCAATTAACATACAATACATTCATACCCTTACTCGTACGCGTCCGAAGATACGTATTCATACCTTAGTTTTCTATTACTCCTTTCATATACATATATATATATATATATATATATATATATATATATATATATATATATATATCTTATATACATGCATACGTACTTACATACTTTCTTTCATAAAACCCTATGGTATACCATAAGCTATTCTACATAAAACATCACAAATATTATAAGGGTCTGGTCCCTATCATCACAGATATTATAAGGGTCTGGTCCCTATCATCACAAATATTATAAGGGTCTGGTCCCTAACATCACAGATATTATAAGGGTCTGGTCCCTACTGCCTCGAATAACCATACATTTATCATACGTGCATATTTTACCTGTCTCATGTATATATATACACATACTCATTCATACTATCATTTATAGTAATAACATCCAATACATAGTCATACACGTATCATACACTTATCAATTAAGTAAATGTATTAACTATCACATAGGAGTATGCACACAGCCCCGAAAACATTTCAAAGAGAAATGGGGCTAGAACTCACCTGGAGTCGATTTCTCTCGCCGTTAATGGTAATTCCCTTCTTTAGTTGTGCACGGCTAACTGTACAATACATTACGTGTGTCAATTATCTATTACCACTACTTCCCACATCTAAATTTATGAAACCCTCAACTAACGGGGGTCTGGGGGCAGCGCCCCTGGTAGTGGGGTCTAGGGGCGGCAGCCCCTAGCAGAGTCTAAGGGGCAGCGCCCCTGGCTGGGGTTGAGCTGACCTATTACCACTATTCGCATGGAAGAATTTCGCTTCGCATGCTTCTTCGCTTCGTATGGTCATGCGATGCGAAATTATTGATTTCGCTTCGCATGGCTGTGCGATGTGAAATTCCTGCTTTTCGTCGTTTTTACCGTTTTAAAGCCATCTTCCGACACATTCTGACCCCATGCACCTGATCCTGAACCCATATCTCTCATAGTCCAACGCCACCTTTTCACCTTAAAGTGCACCCTAGAGGTTATAACTTACCACGTTTATATTTTTCTTACATTTTACACCCCAATCTATCATTATATCTGTTTGCATGACGATTCTAACCATAAAACTTAACCATTTAAACCGAACCCACCTTTTGCTTCGGGTTCGAGTTCAGATCTGGACAATACGTAGATCTGGACGTGATTCTTGTTGCTTGATGATGTTAAACACGAGATTCCACCCTTCTTTGGATTGGATTTTAAATCCGAGTGCTAGAGAGAGAGTATGTGTGTGTTTCATGAGTGTGTGTGTGTGTGTGTGTTTGTGTGTTTGGATGAGAAAAGAAAAGAAAGGAAGAAGTGGTTGGGTTTATATAGAGGGGGGGTTCATGGGTCCCACCACCCATTCCCAATTCCTACTCCAAATATTATCCAAATACTTAACCACACGACTAACTTAACGACACACAGTTAACAACAAACTTTCTATTATGTATTATTTAACAAAAGTTGGATGTTACAGTAAGTCCGGATATCGAACCCACGAGACTCTTTAAAACACGTTTACTAGCTAATTAGACTTAACTACAGACACGACTTTTTATTTATATTATTTTAAGGGGGTTTTACTAAAAAATCTAAATTTAGCTAATTAAAACTAATTAATAAAACCAAACTCGACTTAACTTAAGACTTGGATTTAACTCAGATAATGACAAACCCACCTAGGCTAGAATCCCTAATGTATCAATTATCAAATAGTTGGAAAAATGCATGTTATGGAACTGGGATCGTAAGATAGACGCTTAAAAGAAAACCCAAACACGACCCCTGACCCTTCTCAAGGAGATACCTATGGATTTCTATTAAGTTCTTAAAAACACCAGTTTAATTAGATTCGCTTACGGTCACTAATTATTTTGTGACAAGTACCTCTATAAGAAATCCTACCTTACAACGCGGAAATCAAAGGTAGTTTAAAGTATTCACTCGACTAGATAAACAAGGCTGAAAACTCAAACCTAGACGAACTCCTTACGAAGAACTAAATCTAGCAATTTATCAACCAGGACCTATCACATAATCTATCACCTATGGTTTTAATGCATATCAACCATAAACTAGTCAAAAACACACAGTAGATGACCTAACAGAATCCTATTATATGAAACAATCAACAAGGAAACTGTGAAACAATAAAATTCATCAAACAATCCTAAGCACACATATGTATTGAATGAATAACAATAAACCTTTTACTTAATCATAAACCATAAACAAAAACAAAATCCAAACTAAAAATCCAATGTCAACAAAAATTCATCATAACCTAGGGCAGTTTGAGGGTTTAGCCAACGACCATACTCAAGACCAAAAGATAATAAATAGGTTCAAAAACTGAATTCATAAAGAAGACAATAAAATCAAACCGAATAATAATGATGTTTGAATGAGTAGATGTTAAACCAAAAATCTCTCTCCTCGAACCAACGGTTTTTCTCTTCTTATGGTTGCCCTGTGTAGGGTTACCCTGTTTACGAATAATTCCAGCCTCTAACCAATACTTATATGCCGGCTTCTTTATCAATTCCTCTTACCTCTGTTAGCCGACTTCCTATTAATTCACTTTTGGGCTGCTATGTTAAATAATTGTGGGCCGGCCCTTTTAATATTATCCAACTTAATTTCTTGATGTATTGAAGCATGGGGCCCACTAATGTAATCATTCCTGTTCACACCTACATAAAAATACCAATCAAAAGTCAAAGCAATATACTTTCATTCAAAATGTAAACTTACTTGTTTAATGCACATTCACATGATGTAAATATGACCAAATTTGTGTGATTCCTTTACTTACTTTTTTTATTGTATTTGTTATAATTCAATTTAAATTAATTTGGTTATCAATGCATATATATCTTTATGTTAACTGTTTAGTTGTTTATATTCATAATCTCATCATACTTTAAAAAAACACATACGAATTAACTAGACTAATATTTAATAAAAACATACCCAAAAACAATTCAAAGTATAGGTAATAT
Organism: Bidens hawaiensis; assembly: GCF_021521415.1. Taxonomy (NCBI): domain Eukaryota; kingdom Viridiplantae; phylum Streptophyta; class Magnoliopsida; order Asterales; family Asteraceae; genus Bidens; species Bidens hawaiensis. Next base: position 224,139 of record NW_027493860.1, on the reverse strand, counting down.
TTGATATAAAAATGTGTATAATTAAGACCACATCACTGGAATATTGTGTCATATTTGTAATATTGTATTATATTTTAAAGACATTCTAAATCTGAACCTTGATTATTGTGTAATTGTGTCAAATAAGATTATTGTGTAATTGTGTCATATTTTTACTATTGTGTTATAATGTTCATTGTGTCATTTTTTCAAAGACATTCTAAATTTTTCCATGTGTGCTTTTTTTTTTGTTTTTGCTATTGTGTAAAATGATACTTTTCATTGTGTAATATCAAAACAAAGTAACCTTTTGTTTTTGCTATTGTGTAACATAGTACCTTTCATTGTGTAATATCAAAACAAAGTAACCAAAACAGAGTAACAAAATAGTACCTTTCATTGTGTAATATCAAAACAGAATAACCTTTTTGTTTTTACTATTGTGTAACATAGTACCTTTCATTGTGTAATATCAAAACAGAGTAACTAAAACAGAGTAACAAAATTGTACCTTTCATTGTGTAATATCAAAACAGAGTAATCAATACAGAGTAACCAAAACAGAGTAGCCATAAGTGTTTTCAACAATTCAAGGAAACCAAAATAGAGTAACTATACATTTCTAAATCATTCAAGCATCAAAGTTCAAACCATGCAGTCATTCAAGGAAACAAAAACAGAGTTACATAAGTGTTTTCAACAATAACCAACAACTTAAAACTAACCATACTTCCACCTTTAATCTATTTCCGCAGACAACCTTTTAACTATTCTTTTTTTGCATTTTCCTGTAGCTTCTTTCTTTCATCTACTGGCTTTTCCAAATAAAGCTTCACCCTTTCTATAACAAAGTCTCTGTTTTCGTTTATGTCATGCAAAGCAATCTTAGTGACATACTTTATAGATTTGCGCATCCTGCTTTCTTGTTGCCTCATTCTCAAATCCACACGCCCAATCCCTGGCTTCTTCACCCTTATATGTCTCCATATGCCTCATTGCAAAAATCCCACAATCGATATAGTTTGTTGAAGATTTCCATGGCATTTGCAATACTTCTATTGTTGTAGCTTTCATAAGCTTTGCCTTGGGGTGTGATATTTGATCAAGATAAGCTTCAAAAGCTTGTTTCTGGAAACAAAAAAAATTAGTTATGTTTTCTGAAAACAAAAAAGGTGTGATGTATGATCAACAATTTGTATACTTATTGTTTTTCTGTCGCAGCCATTGTATCTGACTTTAAAGCTTAATTTTGATGTCATGTTGTCAATGATAACAGTCTTTGTGTCTTTAAGGTTGAAGCAAACGAGATAAAAGTGATCTGATTGAATAATAGGTACAAATATAATATCAATGCCTTCAATATATTCTAATTTTTCTTTCCTTAAAAGGTCAGCCATTGAAGTCCTGAACTGATCAAATCTGTTGGCTTGATCTGTATTGAAGTCAAACTGTATACAATTGTATTAGATATTATGACACAAAAAGGCACAATGACACAATGATATGCATTTATGACACAATAAACTGCATTGTGTCTTAAGAAACTAACATGCTTTATGACACAATGATATGCATTATGCAAAATTGTGTTTTACTTGTTTACTTAAAATCATTGGGGACAGTCATTGTACTTAAAATCATAGTGCCTTAAGACAATAATATACATTTTTATGACACAGTGATATGCATTATGACACAATTTGACAAAACAACATTCATTGTGACTTTTTGATATTCATTGTACTTACAATCATTGGGACATAGCAAAACAAACGAAATACATAATTCTTTCCCCTTGTCTTCTCTCCATTGTTTAAAATATGTGACCATGCATTTATAACATCGGCATGTAGTTCAACTCCTGGCATCAAGCTTTCCATTTCAACTCTTGGCAATGATATAACATCTATGATAAAGAATATATCATCCCTGGAAAAAGCGGTAACGTATTAATAGCAAATTACACATATCATTGTGTTAAATTATGTAATAAACTTTTAAAAGGTAGTTTGTATTAAATGTATTATGTCTCTGTAAATATGTAGGATGAAACATTATTCTCAGATTGTGTCCTTTTGTCTGTCATAACAACTTGTCTTTGAACAAAAGGAGAACACAGGATTTCAGCCAAATTCCTATTTCTTTCAGGTCTTTTTTGCTTCTGTTCCTCATTCTGTTGCGGTCTTACACTTGAAATTGGTTCGGTAATAATAACATTTTTAAGTGGTGTGATGTAGTCATACGCTTCTATTTGAAGGATGGGTAATTTCTTTATTGTTTCATCAACATCAACTTTTCAACACCTTCATTCATTTAAAATATGACATAATCATAATATAATACAACAGATTATGACACAACAAACTTTATGACACAGTAGTTTTAGAATATGACACAACATATACGTACCTGAGGCGATTTTTTAACCTCATCCACATCGTCATTTTTCTTTTTTTCCCTTTCAACCATACCTTCACCAAATTGACTCCTCCATTCTTTAACAACAGCATCCTTTTTGTTTGGCTTTTCTTTGTTTGTACCTTCACGTGACCATTTTGTATCCCAAAAACTTCATTGATCAATGCATTTGTTATATTGAAACATGGACCCCATCAAATACCAAGTTTGCTACTGGATTATAGTTTTCAAGAAACCAGTAAGCAAAAGCAGTAGGGACTGTGTGTGCATTTATCGACAACGTTTCACCAAACCCCATCTCCATTACTGCTTTTCTTTGGTTTTCATTCAAATTATCAATAAAATCTGTTGGGTTTGATGATGAACACTTCATGTTTAATTTCTGATGTGTGAATGGGAAGTATTTCGGTTCTTGTTTCTTTTTTGGGACTACAGCCAATGCCAGCTTCCTCTTCTTCTTTTTTAGTTTTTTCTTTTGATCTTCTTTTTTCTTCCTCTTTTTGCTAGTTGGTTCATCGTTTACTTTTTGGTTACGAAAGACTTGATAGGGATCACAAGTCCACCAAAAAGACACAATGATCTAATATGACACAATGGTAATAATGATGTATAACACAAGTAGAATTTAACACAGTAGGTTTGACACAATTACATAATAGTCAAGCTACACAATGGCACACTAGAGCAGAGTAAGCAACTGAAATGCTTATTTGACACAACTACACAATAGTCAATTTACACAATGACACAATAGAGCAGAGTCAGCAACTGAAATGCTTATTTGGCACAACTACACAATAGTCAATTTACACAATGACACAATAGAGCAAAGTCAGCAACTGAAATGCTTATTTGACACAACTACACAATAGTCAATTTACACAATGACACAATAGAACAGAGTCAGCAACTAAAATGCTTATTTGACACAACAAACTACACAATGACACAATAGAGCAGAGTTAGTAACTGAAATGCTTATTTGATACAATTACACAATAGTCAATTTACACAATGACACAATAGAGCAGAGTCAGCAACTGAAATGCTTATTTAACACAACTACACAATAGTCAAGCTACACAATGACACAATAGAGCAGAGTAAGCAATTGAAATACTTATTTGACACAATTACACAATGAAAAATAAAACCTAAAATGTACCTTGGTTTGAAGTTGTTTTTCGTTTCTTCGTTTTCTTTATGCTTGTTGATTTTCTTTTTTCTTCAACAATAGGTTCAGAATTTTGAAGTGTCTTCTCTGTTTACGGTGGTTCAGTCGGAGTATCAATTTTCTCTGTTGACGGTGGCGACGGTGGTTCAGTCGGAGTATCGATTTTCTCTGTTGACGGTGGCGACGTAGATGACGCCATTGCGAAGAAGGAAAAGGCGAAGATGAATGGACGATTTTCAAAAATTTGTGGTTGATTTAAGGTTTTTCAGAGGGGAAAGGTGAAGATGAACGGACGAAGAAGACGATTTTGAATAATGATGCTGATGACGACAGTTATTATTCGTATATTGAGGGTTAAAATTTTATCCTTTGTCTTTTTCTAATATTACAAAATTGCCACCGCATTTTTTTCAGCCTTTGATTTTTTTTTAGATCTCATCTAATGGTTGATAATCCTTCTCATTTTTTACCCCCTACGTAGAATAACTTGACCATATATATATAAGCATTAAATTCAGTCGCATTTTGTGAGCAGATTAATGAAACTCTCACCTCTCAGGGCCAACAGACAACATGAGCTAAGCATCATAAACTAACAATTATAATTATAACTTTGTTATTACAAACCAAAAAGATACGCATGTTTTAGTCAGACTTCAACGCCTGAGTGATTTCCCAAATCGATAGATCATCATCTTTCACCAATGCTCCTTCGCTTGTTCCTCGTTTGCTATTAACAAGTGCAACCGTGAACCTCTCATGCTCTAAAGAAGACGGGTACATTATTTGCTCTTCCTGTTATTAACACGCATTAATTATATATTATAAATTGTACAAATGCATCTGCAAATATGCCCACACGTACCTCGGGCAAATTAAAAAACTCATCAGGAGATATTTGCAGCAGCTCAGTAGCTGTATGAGCTGTGCACCATGCTAAAAGCTTGCCAGTATCGTCTGCAATGGTGACTTTCAAATGGAAACTAGGAACAATGTCATCATCACAATGACGTCCACAAAAGTTGCATTCAAACCCAATATTCTTTGTAGCAATATGTCCACATGATGTGTGAAAATACCTCAAACTTATATGATAGTGTTCAACTTGGTCTAGCCAAATTCGACACACCTGAAAAGGGTAATAACAAGTTTTATTAATATTTATTATACTGATTCTGAAGATCAATATCAGCATGCTTATTATTATAAGACCAGATGTATTGAAGAACCGAGACGAAAGAGAGCATACATGTGTGTTGATATTATTGGCTGACAGATCTGAAAGTGTAGATGATTTGTGGAGGCATGAAGAGTTTAGCAAAGCTGGTAAGCAACTTAGGTTAACAAACAAACATCCACCTTCTTTCTCGTCCCATGAAACTTCAATGCTGAATTTCAACAACGTAGTTTTAAGCATGGTACTTCAATATCTACTTTTTAAAAAATAGATATTGATAGCATTTTGTCTAAATGCTAAATGCAAAGACTGAGAGACATGCATGCACATTGTTATACTTATTCTACAAAAAGATCATGAGAGGGGAGATAAAAACAAAGGAAGAGTCACAACAGCGACCCTTTTCATTGAAGCAGCGCTTATGTGGGTCTCACGGTTTTTCCTTTTACTTAAAAATGCTTGCATACTGAAACTCTTAACATAGTTGAGTATATTTATTTATATGTTTGACACAATGTAATCTATATAATAAACCTGAACAGAATTCAAAGGTCGAATCCTTAACCAAAATGACATATATATGTACTCACCTCTTGCATTTGGTCATAGAGCATTTCAAGCCAGCAATGTATACCGTGTGACCAACGCTTATTTTCCCCAATGACCTAATAATATAATATAAGACATCATATCAACCATGTATCGTTTGCTAAACTACTTGCTATTAAACCATAAGAAACTATACCAAGATTTGACAAAATGCAGCTTGGCCCAAATCCCTCCGGTTGAATCATCAATTCTCAAAGAAAAGATGGATTCTTGATTATTTGGTTTCTTAGTATCTGTAACTACGCCATAGATGCTTATGTTACTCATCTTCTCATGAAGATCAGCCACAAACAGCTGTAAAAGTTTGGAATACAAGAAAATCTATAAGATCACTGATCACCTGTAAAAGCTGAAGTGTGTCAATAAAATTGAATAAAACTTACTCTAAAAGGGTAGTTACTGAAGTCAATGGCTCCCCGAGAATCACATGGCAACGTCACTTGAGAAACTTTGGGTCCTTGAGTTGGGTCAACTGTAGTCAACAGTTTTGATCCTTGATAATGATTTTGAGTTGACGCAACAGATACCTGTTGAACTACGTGTTAACAAAGTCACAGTTTAATATCTTTGCTGTTATGTTACATATAAGATTGGTTACTTGTTCCTCACGGCGAATGAAAGGCACTATATATAGCTGTGTGGCGCTCCCGTATTCAAGACATATCTCTTCAGTTGATTCCATCGTACTTTCAGTACAAGTGGAAACAAATGGTCGGTCTAGGGCTAGCCAACTTCCTACACTGCAAGAAACTGCGTAAACGACTATACTCGCAAGTAGATATGTGCATGAAACCGAAATAACCGACATAACAGAACCCAACCCAATACAGATGGTTAGGCCTTGTGGTTTTATTTATTTATTTTTTTCAAAACCCAAATTTGTAATTCGGTTTCGGTTTTGCATGTACCGAAAACCAAAAAACCGACCTCGAAAGAACCAAAAATAAGTTACTGAATTTATGAATTACAATTTTTTTTATTATTATTTAGTAATTTATAAGAAATTGATAAGTAGTGTAGCCCATTTAGGCCCAAGTATAGAATAATCAATTAATCATTGATTAAAAAAAATTAGTATTCATATTTGGTCCAATTCTTTTCAAAAACCCAAAAACTAAAATTTCAGCTTAAGCCCAAAACAAACCCATGCACACCCGTACTAGCAAAAAAAAATAATAATAAAATCATAAAGTTAAAATATTTGTATATCTTATTATAAATCAGACTCTATCAAATTGTTCATATTGTTGAGTTTTGACATGTTTAGATCAGTTCTCCTTTATATGTGGATAACTTTGTGATGGTGCCATTTTGCTATCTGAAGACTTTTAGAGGATGTATTTAGTGAATTTTAGTTGTTTATCTGAAAACTATTTATAAAAGAACAATAAAATGGTGTTCGGTTTACCTGAAACAATTGGCAAGCACAACCTGGTCACCCCATAGGAAAAACTTTACCCTGAAATTATCGCTGTCTACAAGAGTAATTTGTTTCCTCTGCAGGCTACCAAACTTTCCCTGAATTTCTAAAGATCCAATAGATTCAATTCTGCACAAGTTCAAGTTATTAGTTACTAAACACAAGCTCTTCTTCAAAAGAAACTTGTATTTATAAGTCAATGCGGTCAATATATGTTATTAAGGGATGCTTGAGTTACCTAGCATATAAAGAATACAAGACTCCTTGTTTCACATCATCAACAGAAATGGAAGACAAAGAATCAGAACAAAATTGTGCTCCAAGCAGCATTGCATCGTCATCTTCATCCTATGTTTAATTACAATCATAAAAGATTGGAGTTACATGTTATATGGCCAAAACAGTAGGATCATAGGCATTATTACCTCATCTAATACTATCAGTAAATATTCTGTTGGTAGAAGTCGTAAGTGACCAGATCCACGAGTGGTTGTTCGAAGATAACACCCTGTAAGCAAAAGCTCTCGTCCTTTCCTCAAAATCCCATTTTTAAGGTCAGCCAAGTCGTAAAACCTGATCAAATGCTATTAATAGAGTATTATATACTGAAGTAAAAGAATTACAAGCATTGGTCCTAAATCAAAACTTACAGCTTGGACAAAGTTTGGGAAATTGGTTTACTGTTAACCAAATGTCACAAATGCAATCTTAAGATTTAAGAGAAGAGCTAAAACACCACTGACACACTAACCAGGCACCATTGATGTGTCCTACGAGCCTTATGGCGCATACAAGCTGTATGACACAAAGAAATCGGTCACATGAGCCATATGACAGGGAGAAAATTGTCATATGAGTGGCAAATCATACAGCATTTTTGACCATTTTTTGCCCTATCATGCGACCGGCCATGATGTGCATAGATGATTGGACGTCATACGGTATGTGACAAAGATGCTGGTGTACACTATTGGGGTGGTGTTTGAATAGCATAACCCTTAAGTAATAATGCATTAAAGAGTTTTGCTTACTGACATAGATAAACATCAATAAGTAGTATTTATGGCAAAGAGCAAATAGGTCATATTTAGCTTTAAATTTGTCAAATAGGGCATCCCAAAATTAATACTATAATGATGTTTCATGGGATGGAGTGTCGTAAATCGAGAAAAAGCATGTTGCAAACTTATGACACAAATTATAATTTCAATTCATTATATCAATGTTACCTGCGATGAAGATAAAGATCAATGGTATTGGAGCTCCAGAAATCTCCCAAGGTAAGCATGTAAAAGTTTGTCCCTGCAGAAAGCACTTATAATGAATAACTTATAGAAATCTTTCAAATACTTGAGCATGCGCGTGTTTTATGTATTACAAATTAACTATAATGTCTCATATCCTGAATTCGTGTTCTAGAACAAGTTGAATTCACGTTTGACCAAGTAGCAATGTAACTGAAGAAACTAATACTTTCACCACTCTACTATTAAAATTGTCTATTTGATTGCTCTATAAAATATACTCATCAGATCTAGCTTATGCTAAAAACAATGACTTTTTGGTAAAATTAACGGCATTAATTAATAGAAGCAAAGGTGTCAAGTCACATTCAATTGATATAAAATAAAATATACCTGGAAGAAGGAAAGTATCAAGTATAACAACCTCAAGAACACTCGCCAAGGACAAGAAATTCTTGTCATAAATGGAATCAATTGTAACCGTGTTGGGAAGCTTCAGTCTCTTATGCAAATATTCTGGCCTTTTCTTTTTTGAATACCCACCTCTTTGACTCTCACTCCATGCCTAAGTTCAAATTAAATAGCACCAAAATGTGGGTTTCTACAAGTAAAGTAACAAGAGTTGTTAATGAAGTGAAAAACCTGAGATAGTTCAGATAAGAGAATGGCAGGGGTGACTCCGCTTGAATAAGCTCTGCAGGTCTTGATAATCCGACCCGAAACCCAGCTCCACGCCGCTCTATTATTATTATTATTATTATTGGACTCTTCTTCGTCAGCGTCTGATAGTATGGATATCGCGTATTCTACGAATCGGAGGAACGGATCATCGTCTTCGGCAACCTCAGTATGTTGCTGTTCATCCACCTCCATCACTATACTGTTCATTGAATTGGTCACAGAATTTGTACTAGGAATAGGAATAGATACAACATTTCATTTAGCGCCAAACCCCTAGTTTTACTATGGGTCCGATTTGTAGAATTCGGGTCAACCAACCCGAATAAACTATTTGTATCCCATTACACTTGTTCATATTCCATCTATTAGACTATTATGACTGATAGAATATTTATTGTTTATATATCTTTTTTATCTAGGGTTAATAACAACCTTAATCACAGAATATGCTGCTTTAACGGATTATGCTTATTTATGATTTAGTTATTTACGTAATGAGTAAAGAATAATATGTTGCTTTAGTTTTCGCGTCGTAGTTTTTCTTTACTATTTTATTTTCATTTTGGTTACTTAGATACCTCAAACCTAACTAACCCAACCTGAAAAAACTCGAATCCAAATAACTCGAACCCGAAAAAACCGTGAGAGATTTGGATTGGATTTCAGTTCCAAAATTAAAATTTTGAAACCCGAACCAAGAAACCCAAAAAACAAACACGAAGATTCCCTGCTAGTTTTTGTTTGTTTGGCTGTTTATAAGTTTTGCACATAAGAGTGTATAATACTAGCCTACGATTAAAAGTTAACTAGTTTGATATTTCTAGCATTAATAAAGGGCTTTGCGGCGTATGTTTTTGCCCGTTTGTCTTCAATCTTGATGTAAATACTATATTTTATATTAAAGAAGAAGATAGGAAAAAGAAAATGTTGACTTTTTCTTGATGACCAAAGAGTCCTCAAAATGAGCTACCAGTTAAATCCTCCGAAAGTTGTTTCGCTTATTATTTAAGTTTAATTATATCTTTTCTAATAATAACTATTTTCTTCTATGAAGTAAATGTTGGATTTTATGGACCGGTTCGGTAAAGTCGCGCGGCTAACTGAGTTTTGACTCGTTAGAGTTACGCCGTGGGTAACGAGCGTGAAACCCCTTAAGTTAGTTAACCGGGTATGACATAAATTAATGAGATATTATGGAACGGGCTTTTGGAAACAAGAAATGGGCTTGGTAGGTAACATTAGCTTAACTAGTTTATTTATATATTAGTTAACCTATCATTAATCTAACCTAGCCACCACAACCTATTATCTCTTCCAAGCTTACACACCACCACCACCATCGGCTCCCTACCTGCCGCCGCTGCTGACCCGTGTGCCACCGCCGCCGCTGGTCATTATAACACCGACCACCGCCACCACTGTTGTTCCTTCACCGATCGCCACCACTACTCTGCTGCTGCTACTGTCCATGAACACCACAGCACCGCCGCCACTGCTGTCGCGGTTCCTGTTCACCCGCCACAGCCGTCGCCGTGTTCCAGCGCCACCGCTACAGTTCATCGCCGCTACCGCTGCCTAGTGCACCACCACCGTCGGGTCTTGTTTGTCACCTGGCGTTGCTCGTTAACTCTCGGCGTCTCGACCGATTATTTAAACCGAGGTACACTTAAATATAATTGGTTTATAATAATTATATTTGATGGGTTGTTTATATTACTGTGCTTATATAGTTTTGTAACCGGATCCTGTCGGGTTTAGTGTCGGTGCTGATTACTCGTTTTATTCTGTTGCGTATATATTGATTAATTGGATTAATTAATTATTTGACATATTTTTAAACCGGTTTTAATTATAAATTTTGTGACTGGTCACCACTGAAACCCAACAGTGGTATCAGAGCCTTGGTTACAACGTACGAGTCGGTACCGATCTTTTAACCGGAATAGAACACAAACTTTAAACTGGTTCTAAAGTTTCTGGCCTAATTAATTTTTAGGGCAACTTTATCTTTTGGTCAATTTTTATTTTGTTTTACTTGAGCAAAAGCTAGCTGGAATTTTGGTTGTTTGTTATGCAACATGTAAATTTGGCCCGACCGTGTTTGTGATTGTTTTGGTTTTTGGTTTTTGGTTTTGGCTATATGGATGGTTCAAATTTGTAAGAGTCAGGGTTTTTCCTTTATTGTATTTATTTTTGTAATATTGTATTTCATTTATAAATATTTTAATAAACGAAAACCCGAAGACAAAGACCATGGAAACTAAAACGGGAATCACAAAGTCAGTGGGAGTTGCTCGAGACGACAATTGGATGTACTCAAGTCCATCCTTGTGGTTGTTTGTGTGTTGTGACCCCGTGATCCATTCGGTCTTGCTAATAGGCTCTAGCAAGATCGAACAATTTTTGGCTATATAAGATTTACATACTTATTTATTACTTTTGTGGTTGCTTACTTTTATAATTTTTATATAATAACCAACCTTACATCAACATATATATTTTAAAAGGAGTTTTAAAATATTAAGAAACAACCATAACAAAACAAGTTCTAAAAGGGGTTTTACAACCTGTCAAATTTTGTCTTTAAAACAAAGTTTGATTTAAAACAAATTATAACCAATCATGTTTTGCAAAACTAAACTAAATTTGATTTTCCAAAACTAATAACTTAATAGGTAACTATTAACATAAAGTTGGTTATTCATATCACGACACACTTGAGGCATACTGCAAAACTTTAAGTGTTTGGAGTTACAGCACCGCACTTGATTTCTAGCTGAGGATAACAATCTTTTGGGCAAGCTTTATTCAAGTCTTTGAAGTCTATACACATCCGCCACGTTCCATTACTCTAGGGGACCATGACTGGTTTGTGACCCAGGTTTGGTATTGAATCTTGTGGATAATACCAACGTGCAGTAGGTCCTGAACTTGCTCATTCATAGCCTTTATTTGCTCGGGGCCCATTTCCCTCTTTTTCTGGATGATCGGCGTATACGTCGGGTTCATCCGCAACTTGTGCTCAGAAATTTCCCTTGGAACCCCTGTCATGCCGGACGGATTCCAAGTGAAAACATCAGTGTTTTTTACAAGTAATTGCATCAAGAACACGCGTACCGTCTCTGAAAATTGTGGGCCCAATGGTGACTGTCTATTATGGGTATTTCGGATTAACGACCCATTTTTCCGGCTCAGTCCTTACCACCACTTTCGGACTCTTAGCAGGCTTAGACCCATCTGTCACCAAGCAATGCATGTTTACTCGAATAATTGCGACTCCTGTCCTTATAGGAACTCCTACTTCCCCATGCGTAGTGTTATGTTTTGACCTCGCGGGGAGGACTAAGAACTCTACTTCTTCAGTTCTAGAATGAATTCCATCACTGAGTGTGATCGGAAACGTTATGACCCCTCGTGGGTGCATAATTTCATGGCCGAATCCAAATACTAGGGCGTGAATGGGTTTCAGGCGTGCGTTATCATCTTCATCCAATTGTTCAAAACACTGTTTGTACATTATGCCCGACGTGCTCCCTGTGTCAAAAAAGACGTATTGGGACCTATAATGTCTGAAGAGTGATGTTATGACCAATGGCTGTTTCATGAAAGGGCCTCCTTTCATCCTTAGGAAGACTACTGTTTCGCTTTTCCAGTCGTCTTCCTCAATTTTTTTTTGCGTGACAGTCCTCTCTGAATCATATGAACATTTAAATCTTTAATATGTTTTTTCGGCGTGCCTTTGTCTGCTTGAGCGGACTATTTCTGCGCACACTGACAAACGTTCTTCAACAGGTGTTCTAGCTTGCTCGACTTTATTGCGGCCTCGATTTTGTTTCGCAAACTTACACAATCGTCTGTATTATGCCCTATATCCTCATGAAACATACAGTGTTTGTTCGGGTTTAGGTGAGCCCTGCGCGTCATCGGCTGCAGCTTCCTGAACTCGATGTTCTCGATGGTCAGGATTTATGTCGGAGTTTTCCGTAATGGAGTCCATTTGTGGCTTTCCTGCCCTAGCCCGCGATCTTTATGCTTTTATCCAATCAAGGACCCCGCATTAAATTGTTTAGGAGGTTCAGCGGGCGCTTGAATTCGGGTCTAGATCGAGCCACGCTCTTCTTTTTTAGGGCGGGTGTTTTTGGACTCCGATTTGGCGGGTTGTCTTAGTGTCTCCTGTCCTAAAGGCCTTTATGTTGCTGCAAAAACTTTTGCTGCAGACATGATGGCATCCCAGGTTTTGGACATTCCATCCGACCTGTCAAACAGCGGATCAAGTCATTGCTCCGGGCATTCTGCCTGAATGCTCCTCTCAGCATATCTTCACTGATTCCTCCAATGTTCAGGCTTTCATTGTTGAAGCGCGTGATGAAATTTTCAATAGATTAATTGTCACGACGAACGACGTTAAGAATTTCATACGGTTCACGCATATGCTCACACTGTTGATTGAAATGCTGAGAAAATTTTGCCACCAAATCATCCCAACTCTTAATCTGACCATCAAGACGTTTCTCAAACCATTCCTGAGCCGCGCCATTCAGGGTAAATGAAAACATGTGGCACCAGTATGGGAGAGTCCATCCGCTGACCCCCCTACTACGGTTGAAGTTCAATAAGTGATCACTTAGGTCCAACATCCCATTTTATTTAGCCAAGTTGGTTGGGATCTTCGCATTTGTTAGGAAGGGGGTTGTGGTAATTCATGAGATGAATTTTGACTTTTCTGAGAATGTTGCGGGACGGTAGGGTTTTGTAAAGTCTTCTTCAGCATCACTGCAATACTTGGTGTACCTTACCGTCACCCACGTACGACTGGTCCCTGTGCCTTCCATAATTGCGGCTATCGTCACTCGTGTATCCTTCCTTTTGATATGTGGTATCGCGATATATCCTGGAAGCGTGACTCTGATCATACGCAGTTCCGTGGGCTATACTCCGCTGAACTGGACGACCTCTGTCACGACTCCCTTCACCGTGGTATTCACATGAAGGTTCCAAAACCTCCATTCAGCGTTTGGCTGATGGAGGAGATCGAGGTGGCGAGTCCTAATAAGTTAAAGTTCTCGCCTGAATCTGCCTATCTTTTACCATTGGGTTATATTCCTCTTTCAGCCGCTGCTGCTCTTGGCGAAGCCATTCTTCCAGAGACAAAGTCGCTTTCCCATATCTAGGTTAACGACGATCAACCTGTGTTTCGTCACCATCGAATCTAGGGAATTCCCAGCTCTGTTTTCCAGAACTGGGGTGTGAGTATTACAATGAGGCTCTTGTATGGCATCCTCTAAGACGGGACCATCAGAACCCTCAGTAAGCCTAATTCTCGCCGGGGTGACCATCGGAAGCTGCTGATTTTGACTCATCGTAACAAAAATCACAAAAACTACAAAAAACTGTGATTTCTAACCTCAAAGTATGGATGGAGCCAATGAAAAAGCACAAACCAAACCCAGATCGTATTCGATTTATATTTCAAACAGAATGAACCGTAACACGAACTACCAGACAGATGAAATCAGATCTCAGCTTGGTTCCTGCAAAAAAAAAAAAAACTATGGGACTCGCTACGGGAAGGACAAGAGGGTGGAGGTCTCCCGTAACCACCCTTCGGCCTGAGAATAAGTATTGTACTGTGAACGGAATAAGTAGAGTACGAATAATTGATGTAATCAGTCGGGAGTGAATGAATACCTCATGCAGATGATAGAAGTAATTATAGTTGGGGATGGGGGAAGGTGATTGGTGGAGTTGTCATCGTTTAGGATATTCCTTTTTTACCTGAATGGACATATGTCACGCGTTTATAGGATATGACAGCTTGGCCACGTTCAGGGCGGTCACCAGGCGTCCAGCTGTCTTCCTTTTATTGCTTGATGTCGTTGTCAGAAAATGTTGTGGTAATCTTCTAGAATCAGTTTGTTAGAACTGCTCTTCCTTATCACGTGGGAACTTATTATTATTTCTCTTTCGTGTGAGGTTCCTTATGCGCTCCGTGGATTCCTTCCGCGGGTGTTTGTTGATAACCCGCAGGTTAAATTGGAGATCCGCGGACTATTTCTTTAGCTTGCGGGTCGTTCTACTACCCTACCTCTATAAGAACAATGGTTTGTATATGTCACAAAAAGCTCGAGTAAATTAACTGGAAAACGTTACTTATAGAAAAATGCATACCATTCTTTAATATTATATTTTTCAATGTCACATGAGACTCACAAATGCGCGTTTGTTTTAATTACTTTTGTAAATTAGAGAGAGAATAAAATTGAAATCTTAACTTTTGCTTATATTCAGAAAAATAAATAATAAAGAAATGGCTATATAGGTTTTACTTTTCAGTTATTGTTTTAACCTTTCTATAAGAACAATGGTTTGTATACGTCACAAAAAGCTCGAGTAAATTAACTGGAAAACGTTACTTATAGAAAAATGCATACCATTTCTTTAATATTATATTTTTCAATGTCACATGAGACTCACAAATGCGCGTTTGTTTTAATTACTTTTGTAAATTAGAGTGAGAGAATAAAATTGAAATCTTAACTTTTGCTTATATTCATAAAAATAAATAATAAAGAAATGGCTATATAGGTTTTACTTTTCAGTTATTGTTTTAAACTTTGTCTTCCTCATGTGAAAAAAACTAGTTGGTTAAAGACTACGGACCGTAGATTAAATTTTAAAAATGCTCAATATTATTAGCTAGATCATCTTTTTCACGTTTCCGACACCATTCGCTTACTGTAAAGCAGAGTCGTGATTGTAGATCGGAAGAAAAACCCAACTAACACAAATTAAAATGATTGCAAGCAATCGTAAATTGAATCAGGAGTAACCAATAGCTTTTTTGAAAAAAATACTCGGGGATAACCGAGCTCAATACTTATAAAACTTTTCAGACGAAATCGTCAAAATTTACCCTACTACGTGAAGGGTGACCTGGGACACCCCGGGTCTCTCATATCCTTCGCCCATCCACAATACCCAATTCATCATCTTTTTTTGCTGCATTTCTGTAAAGTGGGACTGTGAAAGTGTGGAAGTACTTTTATTTTAATTATCTGTTCAATTAAACTTGTTTTCGGTTCAAGTTATTATTATTATTATTTTTATTTAAAACTTATGTATTTTAGCAATTCTTTTGTTGTAGATGGTCAAATTTTCTGTTTTACAATACCAATTTTACATATTTTTTTTTCCTTCATTCATTACGTTGACGGGTCAAAAATGGGTTCAACCGTGCAAGTCAAAACTATTTTATTTTTGAAAGACGGTATTGTATAAAGCTCAAGTAGCAAGCAAAAGCTAGTTACCAAAAAACAAAACAAAAACAATTGTATGTTACATATTCGTTATATCAAACTTACACTAATTTACCCAATTAACACCAAAGTTTTTAAACCGTACTCCCACCTAAAGAAACTCAAAATCTTTATTTCTTCCATTGACCTATTTGAGCTTGTAAGTCAAAAGTATGGTTTTATATGATGGTCCGGTTGGCCCGCCAACATTTTTTTATCCACTAGGAATTTGTATATAATTAACTTGTTAAATATTGTTAAAGAAACTAGAAAAAATAATTTCTCATAAATGAAACGATTGTAAGCCTTTGAATAAACTACATCTACGGGTGTTCTTTGGGTTATGTTTTTCGGGTTTGAGAACTTTAAATCTGAAACCTTAATCCGATCAAAAATCTCTCTGTTTTTACTTCGTGTGGTGGGAAGGCCTTCCCGTCCAGCAAATACCTAGTGTAGTAGTTTCCATCAAGGACATTTTGCTAGAAAGTTGGTAGGCTCATCATAAATTAGGTCAGGGTGGCTGGTGGTTTTGGAACCAAAGCTATTGGTAGTCCTACTGTACTAGGGATGAGAAAATCGGTATGATACTGAAATCGGTACCGATTTGGTACTGTCGGTACCGAATCGGTACCAAGGTTTTGAGTTTTCGGGACCGATACCGGTACGGTACGGTACTGGTATTTTCCGAATTTTACCTTAAATACCGGTACCGTCCCGGTACCGAACCGAACATTTAAATTTACGATTTTCGGGATCGGGGTTTTCGGTACCAGTACGATACCGAGCTCATCCCTAGGTAGTACTGATGGGGGCATAATCCTCCAATAATGGTTAGCAAATACTAAACAAGAAAGCCATCTTTTTATTCGGAAGACAGGCATTGCATTTGGTTCAAAAGATATGGTTTGCACTTTGCAGTATGTCTCTAGGGAGCCCCCTAATCTGGCTAGCATCAACCATCCACTCTTGAGATTCGTATTGATTAACTGATCTTCACATCCTGCCAGTTCACTAAGTAGACGGACAACAAAGGCTGAAATTCTTCATGCCAAAAACAAGGGACCCACTTTGGTTTTGGGTTATTCGGGTTGTATTGGGTCAGGTTAATCAGGTTTCGAGTTTATGACAAAGAAAACTAGAAAAATTAAAAACAAAAGTACGATGCTAAAACGAAATTAATATAATCATCTTCACCCATTAACCAAATACTAAACAAACATAATCCCTCTCGGTTTTTACGGGTCGGGTTAATCGAAAACAATTGTTTTTTCTTGTTAAACTTGTATTTTGAGGAAATATGTAATTTACATAGTTTAGGATGGGAATATATGTGTATATTCCCTTATTAATTTTAACTTTTATGGCAATTATGTGTTTATGTGGAAGGTTTTGTAATTCTACCGGTCGACACCGTTATGAATTTTGTTGTTTTATACGAATACTAACAAAATAAATACAAAGTCAACCGTAGAGATGGAATATAGATAGATATCATGTTTTCTGTGGACAAGTTTGACTTGATTTGTTGTCTTAGACTACTCTTTTAAAGAAAAGTTAAAATAGCATTATCATAGAGTAGCTGACTGGTTCAAATGAATCATTTTTTGTTTCAAACATTGACTTGGATCTGTGCACCAGTCAAAGTGTATGGCGTCTAGTGAACAGTTTTAAAACTTATCTTTTAATGTAATTTGCATTTTTATACAAACCTAATAAACTTGGATACAAACTTTTGATAGTGTTTTACGACATACATCATAAAACAAAGTTCACTGATAACATCCCGACTATGTCATTTTTATTTCTACAGTTTACATCCTTTAACCTCTTTTATGTATATTTGTAAGAAATAAAAGAGTCGAGCTTAAGCACACCTCATAAATAACAGGAGCTTGACAGCGCTGTAGCGGGACTCGTTGATAAGTTTTCAAGCCTGAACAGTAGACACGGTCTATTTATTATTTTATTTAACTAATTATTTTATTTAGTTATTTTTATCAAATTTTAAGTATAATATTTAGTGTATAAATATTTATAGCATAAAATAAAATTATTATATTTATATATATATTATATGATTGTTCAATCCTACGAGCCTAGTCAAATTTGTTACCTACGTAATTTACTTGCACAAAACCACAAAGCAAGTGTACGGAGTAGGGTAGAACCTATCGTTATACGTATTTTCTACCGTCTACCCTTATGTTCATTCTAGAAAATTAAGTTGTTTGTTCCCTTATGTTCATTCTACAAATTAAGGGGTTTGTTTAAAGGTAAACAATAAAATTATATTCTCTCTTTTCCCCCCTAAATGATGACATGTAATAGTTTAGAAACCTTGTTGTTAATGGATTTAACATGCTAGAAAAGACTAATTTTGTTGACATACTAAATTGATGTTCTTGCATGCTAAGGGTAATTGGTCAATAGTTCATTATTAAGTCAACACTTACTTTGTGCTATTTACAATTTTAGCCAAATGTTTGGTGTTAAATTTCTAATTAATATTTCCAACAAATCACTTTATTTCAACTCCATATAAGCAAACTTCCATAAAAGAAAATTACAATAAGAGGTCTTTTATTTGCCGGATCAACTCAACTATCTATAAGGTAGTGTTTTGGTATCAGAAATGAGAGCTAGAATGAATCAGACAATTGTAAAAGAATGAAAAAAAGAGTGTTTGATTGGTTAATGGAATGAAATCAACTATTATCTTATCTATTGCATTCTCTATAAAACATCTAAAATTCATTTCATCCACCCTCTTATTTATTTATTTTTTTCATTCCAACCCCTCTTTCACTCTGCATCACCCCCAGCACCTTCCCACCACCACCAAGTCGCCATCCACCAATTGTCACTACCACCACTGTCTCCACCCATCATCACTGCCGCCATCCGCCATTGTCGCCAACCACCCACCATCAGCACAACAGCCAACCACCACTATCGTTAACACCACCACCAACCACAATCATCATCGCCGCAACCCACTACTACTCCCGCCATTCCTCCGACCACCACCACCGCCCACAACAGCCAACTAACATCACATACCGCCTCCCATCGCAGCATCACTGCCACCCACAATCATTTACACCATCACCACCTACCACGGTTACCAACCACGACCCCCACCATTCCGTCGACCATCACCGCCCAAAACTGCCAACCACCATCACCGACGACCTCCCACCACAACCCCCGTCATTCGCCGACCACTACCATCGCCCACAGCTGCCAACAGCCATCACCGACCGCCTCCCCGTCAATGCCACCCACAATCATGTCTTTCATCACCACCCACCACCCACTTAGAAAAGAGAATTACAACAATTAATTGTTTTAATAAGGTATATTGGTTTTTATTAATCACCCCTATCATCTTTTGGTCGTTGCCGGTCTCAACTAACGAATTGACTGCTGGGGGTCCTATCTTTTAACGTATTTGTTCCCTAAGGTCCGCGACTAATAGAATCCTAATGCTATTACTTACAGGTTGTCAGAAAAACGCTTATGGCTGGAAAAGTCACATTTTTTGTCAGAAAACTCAAATCGAACACCACCTGAACACCGTCACCACCACCAACCATCCACCACCACTTGAGAACTACCAACCGATTTCAATGATGGTTCTAAGGTTTCAAAGACTCAATAAATGGGGCTTTTTCTAGAAAAATGTTCCTAAAGGTCCGAGCCTATATTACAAAGATGTTAGAGACAAAAATGTTGAGTTTTCCAGACAAAAATGTGAGTTTTCTATCCAAAAATATTTTTCGGCGACCTGCAACTCACGATGTTAGAATTCTGTTAGTCACGAACAGTTGGTAACAAAAACATTAAAAGACAAGACTGTTAGCAGCCAATTCGTTAGTTAAGACCGGCAACAACCAAAAGATGATAAATGGATTAATAAAAATCAATACACCTTTTAATAAATATTGATTTAACAATTAATTTGCAATAATAATTTACTTGTTATGAAACATCCATTTATTACCACATTCATCTCCTTAATCAATTACTTTGATTAGGTGTTAAGTAATGCGATGTGGAGTGTATAGAAAAAGTTAAGTTTTTCAAAGGGTTTATTTCACATAATGCGGAGTTTTAAATTTATAAAATGATTTTTATCTTAATAAGACCACACATAAATAGACAAGTATACCTATCGTATATGTAGAATAATATCGGTAAGAACCAAGTATCGATCCACGGACACACTTGTTTGATTTTTACTACTAAATCGTCGTATTTATTTTAACCGGAAGTAAACATCATGGTTGTTTTGGTTTGACGAGTAAATTTTAAAAAAAAATTTAAAAGCATAAATTAAAGACAATATTTTTGAGTTTTTATATTTTTATAGACATGATCAAGGATAAAAGTGTACCATCTTGGTTAAAACTCCTTTTAACTTGGTTTAACAATTAATTGGTAAACATGTGATATAAGCTTGTTATAGTAATTAAATATGGGAATATGTAAGGCCCCGTTCCTGGTGCCCTACACTGGGTGTTGTATTTACTTATAAACACAGTTCTAAATATCAAAGTGAATTAAAACTTTCGCGGAATAACTCAAAACATCAATCAATATGTTACAAAACAACAAATCTTGTCTTAACCAAAGTTAACTTGTCTTAAACATAACATAAAAGTTTCATAATCTTTCTTCTCAAGATGCCAGCCTTCCAATCCCTATCATGTGCCATCATCAAGCCAGCTCCTTTAACCTATTTACCTGTGTGCATACTAAAAGTCAGCTACGCTGAGTGGGTTCTAGTTAATCATTTAACATACATTACATTCATATCCTTACTTATACGTGTCCGGAGATACGTATTCGTACTTTACTTACTATTACTTCTTTCATACATACTTTACATATATGCATACGTACTTACATCCTTTCTTTCATAAATTACCTATGGTACACTATAAGCTATTTTATCTCTACCAACATAGATATTATTAGGGTCTGCTCCCTTCTGTCTCATATATTATTAGGGTCTGGTCCCTTCTGTCTCAGATATTATTAGGGTCTGGCCCCTTCTTGTCTCAGATATTATTAGGGTTTGGTCTCTTCTGTCTCGAATAACCATACAACCATACTTGTCCATACATTCGTTATCATACGTGCATACTTTACATATCTTCTAGCCATGCATATAAATATATACACATTCATTCATATAAACATTTTAGAATAATAACATTCAATACATAATCAGACACATATCACTTACCACTTAAGGTAAGTGTATTAACTATCACATTGTAGTATGCACACAACCCTAAAAAACGTCACAGAGTAAAGGGGCTAGAACTCACCCGTAGTCGGTTTCTCTCGGAGTTAAGTGTAATGCCCTTCCTTAGCCGTGCACGGCTAACTGTATGATAATTATAAATATTGATTAACTACTTCTAAACAAGTAATACTTCTAGGTTAGTTAAGCCCTCAACTATGGGGGTCTGGGGGCAGCGCCCTGGTAGCGGGGTCTAGGGGCGGCACTCTCTAGCAGGGTCCAAGGGGTAGGCCCCTGGCTGGGGTCGAGCTGCCAGGTCAGCTTGAAAAATTTTTATTTTTGTTAATAGGCCTTTATTAAAAATGCATTAGAAAAATAAATCGGGTTACATTTTACAGCAATTTGGATCGCATGTGAAACCAATCGCATGGGGAAACGATTTGCATCACATGAACAAACGAATCACATCGCATGAGAAAACAATTCGCATCCCACGAGCAAACGAATCGCATCGCATGTGAAAACAATTCGCATCTCATGAGCAAACGAATCGCATCGCATGAGAAAACAATTCGCATCGTATGAGCAAACAAATCGCATCGCATTCTTTAAATGAATCGCATCGCATGACTATGCGATGCGATTCTATACTGTGCGATCAGAATCTCATGTTCTTTATTTTTTTTACCATTTTCCAGTCGTTTTCCTCCGTGACCCTTCCTTATGACCCAATTTCACTCTTTTTATGGGTCTTGGGTCGTACCAACTTTGTCTACCCGTGTTTTACAAGGTCCAAACATCACCTTTTTGCCATATATCGCAACTGGTGGGTTACGGCCTACCAAGTTTACGCTTTTATTACATCCTATAGTCCGATCTATCGTTATATCAGTTTGTATGTCGAAACCAGCATAAAAAACTTAACCTTTTAGCCAAAACTCACCTTGCGGTCTCGGATTTGGGTTCGGATCTGAACAACCTGTGGATCTGGTAGTGTTTCTTGTTACTTGAAGATGTTAGGTCACGAATCTTCTTGTTTCTCTTGGGTTTTTTTTCGAATAATGGGAGATGAAGAGAGGTTGTGTGTGTTTTGAGTGTGTGTGTAGGAGGGAAAGGAAATGGAGAGAATGAGGAGTGTTTGAGGAAATTTGGGGTTTAAATACTCCATCCTATGGGCCTTGGGCCCGTAGCCACTCTCTCAAGCCCATACAAAAATCCTAGGCCTACCACTCAATCTCCTTATAACTTCACAAAGTTAAACAACAACACACATGAAATAATAAAATTCTCATTTACTTATTACTTTCAAAATATGGATGTTACAGAATAAAACCATATTCTAAGTTATGTTATTCCATGACAATTAAAGAAATTAAAGAAAGTGATATGCATAACTCCGTGACCTCCACTAAAGCATCATTTATGTAAGCAAGTGGTTTATATTACGTATTTATAAGATAACTTACTTTAAAGATGAGACAACCCTTAAATTACTAAGTGAATTGTCCTCGATATTTTAGTGCAAATAACCTTTGTATTATAAGGAAAATACCAATTAAGATTAGTTAAGTTGTAAAGGATCAACCTTGAGTTACCAAGTATTAACCTGCACAACTCTTGGACAATTATAGAACTCATGTAATAACCATCGAAGAGTTGTTTAAAATAGGTTATGTTGCACACTCACTTAACAAGTAATTAACCGATTTCAGTGGATGAATGTCAACAATCCGTTTTCACAACATTGTCAGTCATTCCCATTTTAAGATGATCAGTTACTACTAATACTTCATTTGATCTATGCTCATATTAGAATTCATGTTATTTAACCAAGTCTTAAAAGAATGGCAGTTCCTCGACTTATTGTCAAGCTCGGTACTTGGTGTCTCTTTTAAAGAACTCTTTAGGCCCTTGAATTCAAAACTTTTACAAAGATTCCTACATATTTGAAACTTTTGTATGGCCTTTAGCCTAAATAATACATGAGAATTATAGCATAAAATACAAAAAAATTCACACCACCCCAAGATTTTAACGACTATTATATGTCTATCGAGATAAATGCTGAACATCCAGCAACTCATGTTCACACATAAAGCAGTTTAGCTGAACAATTATAATTATTCGCTAACCGCTCTTGACGAGATGCAAATTTTCATCTCCACAAGATGGCATATTACCGCACTAATAAGTTTAAAACCAACTGCTAAGCACAAGTACTCCCTAATACACCTATTCTCCAAAGATAACCAAGTCGGTCTCACTTGAAAATATTATGTTGTGTAGTATACGTACCATTACCGCCTCAAAGAACTAAAATGGTAACACATAAACGACTTAGTAATTGTATTAGCTTTTACCCATAATCATTTTCATATATCTATAGACATTGAAATGAGACTTATTTACAACACAATATGTTGACTCTCAAAACTTTTGAGGCAATATTCACATACTTAGAGGAAGGATAAGGAAAGTTTGGTACATGATAAATATCATGAAATACATTATCACTTTCAAATCCTGGCCCCTTAAATGATCAATATGAATCTGAAGTCCAAAGGAGTGAATACATTTGCAATGAATAGAAAATAAATTACTAGATGCATTTACAAACACAAACTTCTCAAATTGAAGTAATCATAGAAAGATTAGTTATAACATCACGGATTTTTCGTATTTGTATTCGTTTATGTTTACCAATTCGGAATGTAATTAAGATCTTTCGTATTAATAAAAATTTGCATTTATTAGTATTTAACTTTGTTTAACTTAATTTATATCCTCATAACATTCAAACTCGTCAAACAACTCTTAAAAACCCTTAAAATCGCTTAATTAGCTAAACACACATTTAGAGAAGTACAGAGGCTAAAAATGGCAAATTTGAAAATCCTGATGAAACACATGTAACATCTCGGACCTTTTGATATTTGTTTACCCGATTTAGGAATGCAATTCAGATTTTTTCGTATAAGTAAAATCATGCATTTATTAGTAATTAATTATTTTTAATTTAGTTTATAATTTTATAAATTTCGAATATGCCAAATAGCCCTTAGAAGCTCTAAAAATAGCTTAAAATGGTTTAAAATGACTTAAAAATGCATTTTTGGAACTTCAGGGACTAAAATTGCCAAAAATGGAAATTATGGTAAAAGAAGTACTTAGCGCCGCGCGAAGGTGCGTAGAACTTAGCTCCACACGAAGGATTTCTTAGCGCCACGCAAAGTTGCACAGTTTCAGCCAGATTTGTTTCTGATCTTCGTTTATTGCTAAATCTTTCCTTAATCAACCATAAATCACGAAAATTGAGCAACAAGTTATTGTATTTAGTATGGAATAGTGTCTAGGTTTATATTCAATATTTTAATCAATATATCGATGATTATATGACCCGATTACATCATTAATGTGTGATTCGTTTACCAAAACCGACACGTTTCTTGTCCAACAAGTTGATATAACACCTATACAAACATATCATAACTCCAAACACTAGAGTTTAATGAACTCAAGCATCCCAGCCATCACCTACCTTAACTCGACGTCTTCCTCACTCGTTTTTGCTCGTTTAATCGAAGATTGAAAGCTTCAATTGACTTTGACGCGTATTTGACCTTTAACCTCGATTTCTCTTGAACTCAAGCATAATACGGGTAAGTTGTTAACTGATCAAACGTTCATTAATACTCACTTGCAGATAAACCTCAATAAATTTATGAGATTGAGGGGTATTGATGGGTCAATTTGAGTCAAACCCGCTTAAGGGCAAAATAGTCAATAACTTTGACTACTCGTTTTCTCATACTTCTGATCAGAACCAATGTTCGGTCCAGAATACTTTTATTCTCGTAACGAAATTTTAAGGCTACTGACAAAAAACTGACTTCCGACTCGCTGTTCGGATTCTGGTCAGTACCGACTCGCTGTTCGGATTCTAGTCAGTACCGACTTGCTTAAATCTTTAATTTAACATAATCGAAGTTCTAAAAATCCGTTTGGAATGATTCCAGCGGCAACGAGTTTGCTTTTACTCATATTTTCTTATCTCAAAGTTTCAGCTTCTGTTGGTGATGTGATCTAAAATATACATGTTGTCATATAAATATTTTCTACACTTTTAGTTACTTTTGAGTTCATTTTTATCAAGAATTAATCTCAACTTACTCATGTTTTTGGGTGTTAAAAATTTCAAGACAAGCTAAAAGGTTGAATTATAACGAGAAAAGGTCTTGTAAATCATTGCAATTATTATCAATATTAATCAAAGCTGTGTTGTCATGAAAATTTTAAAAGAATGC
This sequence comes from Bidens hawaiensis, assembly GCF_021521415.1. Classification (NCBI taxonomy): domain Eukaryota; kingdom Viridiplantae; phylum Streptophyta; class Magnoliopsida; order Asterales; family Asteraceae; genus Bidens; species Bidens hawaiensis. The sequence goes on along the minus strand of NW_027493860.1, from coordinate 198,587 downwards.
ATAAAAAGAAAAACCTGCTTTTGTGAGTCAATTAATTATTAAATGATTATCTAATATAGTAAATTACAATTTATTGAATTAATCCATCTTATTATTAATTCTACAGCCCACGTGAGCACATTGTAGGTGGATCAAATTAAAAAGAAAAAAAAAAGAGAAGGTGAACTTATTAGAAGTCGCCTGTGGTAAATTCTAGATGGCGGTGGAATTTCTTAAGCATCAAGGAATTATTGGGAGGATTTGACTTATAATATAAGGACATATCAAGTTAACAGGGGAGAACCCTACGCTTCAGAGGGGGTCACGCAAAGAAAGAAGCAAAGAGATAGCAAGCCATTGGTTCGAGCAGAGAGCGTTTGAGTTCAACATCTACTCATCCAAACATCATTAATATTCTGTTTGAATTTATTGTTTTCGTCATGAACTCATTATTTGAACTTATTTATTTTGGTTTGATCATGAGTATGGTTGTTGGCTAAACCACTAGACTGCCTAGGTTATGATGAACTTTAGCTGACGTTGGATTTTAGTTTAAATTTTGCTTTTGTTTATGGTTTATGATTAAGTAAGAGGTTTATTGTTATTCATTCGATGAATATGTGTGCTTAGGATTGTTTGGTGAATTTTATTGTTTCACAGTTTCCTTGGTGATTGTTTCATATAATAGGATTCTGTTAGGTCATCTACTGTGTGTTTTTGACTAGTTCTGGTTGATATGCATTAAAACCAAAGGAACAATATTAATAAATCAAATAGAATTAAGTGTGCTGCTAATCTAAATAACTGTAAGGTGATAGATTATGTGATAGGTCTTTGTTGATAAATTGCTAGATTTAGTTCTCTGTAAGGAGTCCGTCTAGATTTGGTTTATTTGCCTTGTCTATCTAGTCGAGCGAATTCTTTAAATTACCTTTGATTTTCGCGTTGTTAGGTAGGATTTCTTATAGAGGTACTTGTCATAAAATAATTAGCGACCGTAAGCGAGTCTAATTAAACTGGTGTTTTTAAGAACTTAATAGAGAACCATATGTGTCTTCTTGAGAATGGTCAAGGTTCCTGTTCGGGTTTTCTTTAAATTTCATATTTTATGATACCGGTTCCATAACATAGCATTTTTAACTATTTAGTAACTGATACATTAGGGATTCTAGCCTAGGTGGTTGCTTGTCATCATTTGAATTAAGTCTATGTTTAAGTCGTCTTTAAGTCTTAGTTATTAATTTAATATTAGTTTAGTATTAATTTTTAGTAAAACCCCCCAATAATAATAAATAAATAGTCGTGTCTCTAGTTAAGTCTAATTTAGTTAGTTTACGTAATTTAAAGAGTTTCGTGAGTTCGATATCCAGACTTACTTAGCTGTACTAGTGTCGGCAGGTTCACTTGCCGGTTAGTAGTTTTAGTTAAGTTAAGAATATAGAATTATTACTTAAGTGTCTAGATTAGCTATTATTTAGTTAACAAATTAATAACTACATTTAGCACATCAAGTTTTTGGCGCTGTTGCTGGGGACTCTTGACAATTACGTTAATAGTTTTGATTAGACTTACATGCTACATACGTGCTATTTGTATTTTTTTCTATTATTATATTTATTTTTATTTTTTTAGTCGTAGGAGTCTAAGTAGATTTATATTTTATTCTATTTTTCTTTTTGTTTTTTTTTTCGAGTCTGTTTTTGAGTCCATAGGAGTTAGATTAATATAGTTTAGTTTAATTATTTTAAATTAGTTTAAATTTCTTTAATATATTGTTTCTTTTTCTACTATTTGGTGCCCGTGATCTTTTCTATTTAAGTTAATCTTTGCAGTGATCTTCATGGAGTGTTACTCTGAGCCCAAATTTTGCCCAACATATGGTAAGATGGGGAATGTTGTTGGTTGTAAAGACTCATCGGGTGCAATGATGGATTACATACCACATCCAGAAGAGATATTAATGGATTTCATGCGTGTCGTCCATAGCATTAATCCAAGTACATCGCTTTGGAATATTATGGATGACTTTCAGTCAGGCTTAAAGAGTCGAATACAACTTAGTGAGCCGGTGATCGATGTTGAGGATGTTGGTTTGCGGAATCAGATAGAGGAGTGTATTCCCATTTGGGAGGACGAGTTTAGAGATGAATTTAGTGAAGAGTTAGTGGGTTTAACCCCGTTATGGATGAAAGAGATTTTAACCCCGAAAGAGATATTGAGGAGCTTGAGTATTGTTATTTGAGGAGCCGATTAAGAAGCTAAACGTTAAAGAGGAATCACAAGAGATATCTGAAGAATTGAAGAATAAAGAGCTGCATCTCATTGTGAAACATCATCCGCTTCTGCGCGGTGAAGCTGATCGGTTATTAGAGATACTAGTTCGTGGATCGCCACGTAAATCAAGAGCCCAAAGAAGGAGGATATCTAGAGTTAGGAATCAAAGTGTGCCAAATTTGTCACATCCTTAGAATTTTAATAATTGGTGGATCAAGCTGAATGCTTATTTTTGTGCCCACGTGAGTTTGGGAACTAGTTTATTCTCAACTAGTTGTAAATGGAGAGTGTTGAAGAGCACTGATGGGAAGAGGATAAATGAGAAACCTCCTGATTGAAGTTTCGGGAACTAATATGGCTGAAAACTCTTTTGTAAACTTAGCATTTCCCGGGAGGCAACCCAGTACTATGTTTTCATTTTATTTTTGTTTTTATTTTGGTTTTACTTCTTTGCTCTGTCGGGTGTTGCTTCTCTTACTTATAGGTTGTTCCAGGGTCGCTTATGAGATGATTGATGAGCCATAGTTTTAAACAAGTGTGGGGATGCCACTTGCTTCAGGATCATTGTTTTTGTTCGTGAGAGATGGAGCTATTCGAAGATAGTTTGCTGATCGCGTTCGAATTGGAGGGCACGGGATACGACTCACGAGGCATATCGTCAATTTACCAGGACAGTCTGTTCTAATTCATTAATTTATTTTGATTTTTTGGTATAATTTTATTGATAATTTCTTATTTCTCACATTGAGGACAATGTGAAATTTAAGTGTGGGAATGGGAAATTGATGTTTTTTCGGCAAAAATAAAAATACAAAAAAAAAACAAAGAAAATAAAATTGAAAAAAGAAAAAAAAGTTAAAAAAAATGTCAATTGAATATGGTTTTTTGCACTATAAATGTAAAATGATAGTATAATCGGAGATTGGTTTTTCAAACTACTAATATATATGAGATAATATAAAAGAAAGCGTACTAAGCCTGGGATGTGTCGGTAGAACCAACTAGTCTTGAAAGGTTTCCCATTGTATATTCTTAATAAACCTAATTAATCTTAGATTTTATAGGTTCTCATCCTAGGGGGGATAGTGAAGCTGAAATTCGATAAGGCATAGAGAGTATTACCATAAGCTGACTACTCTAAGGTGATGAGAATTGAATGCAGTTTAAAATTAGCACGCCACTCCGTTTTATGAAAATAAATAAATAGTGGTGGCGCCCCACAAATGTCCAATTTTTATGAGCTTAGAATTTAGTTATCTATTTATAGGTAAAAAATGCCTAAGTACATAAAAAAATAAAGAGAAAAGAAAAAAAAAATAAAAATATTCCAAGAATTGGTCCGAAAAAAAAAGAAAGAGAAAAGATATAAAATGAAAAATGCCAAAGAAGAATTCTCAAAAATAGAAAAAGAGGCCAAAGTGCACATACTAGACGAGAACTGAGAGTTTACGTGTTATCAAGGGGATGGTGACTCTGAGGATACACTATTGGGGCTTGAAGTTTTTAGTCGATAAATATTGTTTTTAGGGAATACATAGGACAAAGTCCAATAATATTTAGGACATGCTCGTACGACCTCATTTGACCTATCATCAATAATTCCACCTAAGTGTATTTTCTTCTTACCATTAAGGGGTTCTCGTCTTACCGTGATATGTTGAACCAATTTGCTTCAACTTGATTACTTTTAATTGTCTTTACTATACTTGAGATGGGGTAGCTGAATCTTAACTCTAAAGGTGTGAGACCAATAGGTTTTTGAAACTATATAAACTTAAATGCTTAATGTGCGTGGGGCTGGATAGGCTGGTGGCTGGTTTTAAGTGGAGAACGATATCATCAATCGCGGTTTTTTTACGTTTATCTGAGCTATAAAATTACATAAACATTTTGAAAGATAGTTTCGATTATGATTCCATTGCAAATCACTTTTCGGGTGAAGAGGTATGTACCTGCCTCAGCACCGAGCAAGGCGGGTCAACCCACAAGATAAAGACATTATGAGGGCACAAAGCCAAAACCTATGCGCATGGCGCATACAAAACATGCTCAGGCATCATATGCCCAGGCACACATGCTCGCGCATCACATATGCGCGCAGCGCATCAGCGCGCGGCGCATATCACATGCTCGCGCATATCACATCTGCGCATGAAATATCTGCGCGTGAGAATAAAGAAAGACCTATGCGCATGGCGCATACAAAACATGCTCAGGCACACATATGCTCGCGCATCACATATGCGCGCAGCGCATCAGCGCGCGGCGCATATCACATGCTCGTGCATATCACATCTGCGCATGAAATATCTGCGCGTGAGAATAAAGAGAAGACCTCGCGCATCCTCAGGATGGGCGCATAACACACGTGCACATAATCAACCTCGTCCTTATCCAAATCAGGATTAGGGCAACCTTGATTGTGCACATCAGACAACCTTCCAGAAGGCATCTTTTTAAGGAGTAAGAATATGCTGATGTTGACAGCTGCCAAATGAAAGGTCGACAACTCAGCATGACACATGTGTTACCACGTGATTACAACCAGCGAGAAAGCGCCAGGTGTCCCAGAGGACACGTGGCGCAATGCGATTGGAGGAGGCCAACGAGGTTGAGCCCAATCAGTGGAAACCCTAGCATTATAAATACAGCATCAACTCCACTTTGATGGGACATTCATACTCAATCATTGACAGTTACAGGCAGTGATATCACATTCAATCATATTGAATTACATTCACTCACAATCAGTTACATACAAACACACAGTCTCACAATCAGAGGGTATTCAGCTATCCAGCAATACTCTTGAGATTCCTTTACACACATTATCATCTTCTCCATAATATACTGATTCTCACGCCGGAGGGTTACCCCAAAGAGGACCCCTCTGTCCCTTTCTGAGGGGTAAGTAACGGCGCTGTTCATTTTGTAGGTGGAAGAACACGGATCCAGAAGAACCATCGGTGAAATAGTATAATCACACCCGAGGAAAGTAGATCTGCTACCAGCGAGTAGATCCACGTTTCTTCATTGGCGCCATCCACTGTTACATCTGCAATCAGATCTCATCAGATCTACAAAACAATCATTCACCATGGTTTCTGGCGTTCGTAACGTTGATCAAGCTCTGGAGGATATTGAACGTGAGGGTGTTAACGACGGACAGCAGGTTCTGAGGGTTCCGCGTGATTCTACGCGTACCACCAGCAACCGTCCCTTCGTCACAACCCCTCACGGCCAGACTGAAACTCCTCCAGACGATCTCACGTTACAAAATATGGCCGGCGCGAAACTGAAAGGACCAATGGGTCCAGAAGAAGAAACAAATGATCCGAATGAATGGCTCATAAACGAGCAGCGGCGTCTGATGGAAAAGTACACTGAAATGGTCAAACAGAAGAAGCTAGCCGACCAAACACAAAGGCAAGCGTTTGATAAGCAGACTACAAAAAGGCCGCGCGCGCCGGAAGAAGGACATTCTGTTCACACTGCACACACTGAGTTCAGTGATGAAGAAGTGCATAGCATGAGGAAGACGCGGGATACTCATGCAGGAGGCTCACAGCTCCGCGCACCTGTGAACATGGCGCCTGGAGCCAGAGCCGATCTGGATCTGCACATGCCGTACAGCCCACCAGTCAGAGGGCAAGTGGACGTAACCACACCTTACAGACCAGCCATCTTGGTGAAACACTCAAAGTTCACTGCGCGCATCGCGCAGGCTCCCATCCAGCACAAGACCTAGATGCCAAGTGGTCTGGGTAAGTATGACGGCACGACAGATCCAGACGATTTCTTGCAAGGTTTTTACAACACGGGAAACCTGGAGAGCTGGACGATGCCAACATGGTGTCATATGTTTGCTCACTGCCTCACGGGCGCAGCGCGGGTATGGTTCGAGAGCTTGCCGACAGGGCAAATTGATGGGTTCGAGGAACTATTAGAAAAGTTCCAAGCCCACTTCGTACAGCAGCGCAGGCACACGCGCGATCCTGATGACATCATGCACTGCATACGCAGGAATGATGAGACGATTGAAGATTACATCACTCGTTTCAATCAGGAGTCCCTGGCAATCGGAGGTATAACCGAGCAACTCCTGCGAGTGGCCTTTATACAAGGCGCGCGCAGTGATCAATTACGACGAGCTCTCGTAAGCAAAGATGGTATGCCCACCACGTGGGCCAAGTTAATGGAGGCATCGCGAGTTTTCGCGAGGAACGAGAAACAGATTGCCCAAGATAGGGCAAGAGAAAGAGCGCATCAGGCTGAATCACCGCGCAGCAAGGAGAAGAGGGCCAAACAGAACTCTGTATGGTCCAGGTTGCAGCCAACAAGTTTTTCTTCCGCAGAAAAACAAGCGCAACCAAGCTCACCCCAGCCCCAAAAAGATGTTCGTAATCGCGGGGAGGGTGACAAGAGGGAGGGCGGCAGAGATCCTAGCAGACCTCTGCCAAGAATATGGACTCCCCTCACTAAAACACCATCACAGGTGTTAAGTACAGAGAATGTCCAATTCAAGCCCCCCAAGCAACTACACTACAAGGGACCGCAAAACAGTGGCAAATATTGTGAATTTCACAGGTCCCCGGGCCACAACACCGACGCATGCCATCATTTAAAGGATGCGATCGAGAAGGATGTAAAGTCAGGCAGGCTGGCTCACTTGGTGAAAAACCAAAGAATAGAAGATGAGCAACCGGAAGGAGCCTCTGCCAGCAAGAAATACAAAAGAATCTGTGTGGCTGAGGGGGGACGACAAGGGCAGACGTCAAAAAAGAGAAGCGCGCAAATCCACGGGGATTGGCACGAGCAGCAAGTCATCTTCCCAAGAATCAGGGGAGGCCCTTCAATAAGCAGTCCTCTCGTCATCACCACACACATTGCTCATTACGAAGTGTCAAAAGTCCTGGTGGACACTGGAAGCGAATCTGACATTATGTATGAGCAATGTTTCAGAAAGTTAGACCCGGCAGACCAAGCGCGGCTCGAAATTGTGAACGCACCAATCTGTGGTGTTTCAAATGAAATCATCCATCCCCTAGGCCAGATTCAGTTTGAACTAACTATGGGGGATGATGAGCACAAGCGAGCAGAAGTTGTCAACTTCTTGGTCTTGCCCACCACGTCATGCCACAATATGATCCTGGGTAGGGGAACGATTGCCCAATTTAATGTTGTACCGTCGCCAGCGCACGGCGCATTGGGGTTCCCTACACCAACAGGTGTAACATTTGTTTACCGCGATCATTTGTGCGCAGTGACAAGCACGCCGCGGGAAGGGAGAATGAAACTTCCAATGGCGGACAATGCGCCAGAGAAGTGGATTTTAAACCCAAAATTCCCAGAGCAAACGGTCACAATTGGCGCTACCATTTCAGACGAAACGAGATTGAGAATGAAAAGGTTGCTCACAAAATACACGTCGGTTTTCGCGTGGCAACACTCCGATACGACGGGGGTCCCGCGAGACTTGGCGCAACATTCTCTTAACACGTTCAAGTCGGTGGAGCCAATTGCTCAGAAAAAGAGAATCATGGGGGATGAAAAGGCGAAGGCCATGAATGAGCAAGTGGAGGACCTGTTGCGCGCAAACATCATCCGCCCGATCCGATACCAGACGTGGGTAGCCAATCCTGTGATGGTAAAGAAAAGCAACGGGTCATGGAGGATGTGTATTGACTTCAAGGACCTCAACAAAGCATGTCCGAAAGACTGTTACCCCCTCCCAAACATCGACGCAAAGGTGGACTCCGTGGCGCCATTCAAGCTCAAATGTTTCCTGGATGCCTACAAGGGCTATCACCAGATTCAAATGGCACCACAGGACGAAGACAAGACTGCCTTCAGAACCGACAAGGGTGTTTTTTGTTACACAAAAATGCCCTTTGGTTTAAAGAATGCAGGCGCAACCTATCAGAGACTTATGGATTCGGTTTTCAGTGAACAAATCGGAAGAAATCTAGAAGTCTACGTTGATGATTTGGTGATCAAGAGCAGGGAGGAGAGACAAATGCTCAAAGACATCGAGGAAACTCTTCAGCGCCTAACGGAAGTTAACATGAAGCTCAACCCGAGCAAATGTACTTTTGGCGCGGAAGAGGGGAAATTTCTTGGTGTAATGGTCACTAAGGATGGTTTCAAGGTGAACCCTGAAAAGGTGGAAGCCATCCTTGACATGCCTTCACCATCCACCATGAAAGAGGTTCAGAAGCTGAATGGTAGATTGGTGTCAATCAACAGGTTCCTAGCGAACCACGCCAGCAAATCTACTCCATTCGTTAACACTTTGAGGAACTGCTTGAAGAAGAGCCAATTCAAGTGGACGCCTGAGGCTGAGCAAGCTTTCACTGAGATAAAAGAATGTCTCATAAAGCTGCCCGCGCTCACAGCTCCACTTCCTGGCGAAACCCTTACATTGTACTTGTCAGCTGGAGACCGCGCCATCGGCGCAGTACTATTGGTGGATCGTAAGGGGATCCAAACGCCAATATACTATGTGAGTCGGGTGCTGACAGACCCTGAGACGCGCTATTCCATCATGGAAAAGTTAGTTTTGTCACTAACACACGCGTCGCGCAAGCTCCACAGATACTTCAATGGTCATCCTATTGAAGTTCTGACTGGTTACAACATCCAGCAAGTCTTGCGACGCCCCGCGCTCTCCGGAAGGCTGACAAAGTGGGCGATGGAATTAGGTGAACACACGATCACCTATAAGCCCCGTCCAGCAATAAAGGGTCAAGTTTTAGCGGATTTCATCACGGAAATCCCAGAGGGAAAGATTGAAGAAGCTCAGCGAGAGGTAGACCCTCCGCGAGCAAATGATGAAGAAGATGTTTGGAGGCTATTCACTGATGGAGCCTCCAATAACGAAGGGTCCGGCGCAGGCCTCAAACTGGTGGACCCTGATAATCATGAATATACTTATGCTATTAGGTTGGACTTCAAGAGTACCAACAATGAGGCTGAGTATGAAGCCCTGCTGGCCGGTCTGCGGATTGCGCGCAAGTTTGGAGTTAAAAGGCTAGAGGCTCATGTTGATTCTTACTTGGTAGCTGCTCAGGTCAACGGCCTTTATGACGCCAAGGAGAACACAATGCCTCTATATCTAGAGCAGGCAAAAAAGCTCGTCGAGCAGTTTGACTTCTTCAGAATCATACACATCTCGCGCAGCGAAAATAAGTCTGCTGACGCGTTGAGTAAGATGGCTTCAACTAATTTTGATCACTTTGGCAAAGATGTCAGGGTGGAAGTGATGAGTAACCCGTCAGTGCAAACGCAATCTGTTCTTGTAATTCATACAACCCCTTCATCCTGGATAACTCCAATAATGGAATTCCTGAAGGAGGGGAAGTTACCGGACGATCGCGCACAGGCGAGAAAGATAAGACACAAGGCGCAGAACTATGAACTACTTGATGGTACAGTATATCGGCGCTCTTATCTTGGACCGCTCATGAAATGCCTGGATGCTGAAGAAGCAAGCTATGTGATTAGGGAGATTCATGAAGGAATCTGCGGAATACACGCTGGTCCGCGCATGGTGGTTGCCAAGGCAATGAGCTCAGGCTACTATTGGCCAGGCATGTACTTGGATGCGCTAAAAGAAATCCAAAAATGCAAGGCATGTCAGAGCTACGCGCCAAACACCATGCGTCCAAAGAACAACTTGATTCCAGTGAGCTCCGCATGGCCTTTCCACAAATGGGCCATTGATATTGTGGGGCCCCTGCCGCAAGCGCAAGGGCGAGTGAAATTTTTGGTAGTGGCAGTAGACTATTTCACAAAATGGGTTGAAGCCAAGCCACTAGCAAAAATCACAGCTGAGGCGATGAAGCAATTTATCTGGAGCCACATCATTTGCCGTTTTGGCCTTCCTATGGAAATTGTGAGCGACAATGGCAAACAATTCACTGACAGGAAGATATCAAGCTGGCTCAAAGAATTGCACATCAACCAAATCTTCACTTCGGTCTACCACCCTCAAGGGAATGGCCAGGTGGAGCGCGCGAATCAAAGTTTGTTAAATGGGCTGAAGAAAAGGTTGGAGGGAGAATCTCATTCTTGGGTCGAAGAGTTACCGAATGTCCTGTGGGCGCACAGGACACTAAGCAAAACTAGCAATGGCGAATCCCCGTTCAGCCTAACCTATGGGACAGAGGCTATGATCCCAGCAGAAATTGGATGCCCATCCCATAGGGTACTCATGATGAGCAAGACTGATAACGAGCGCGAAAGAAGATTGGACCTCAACTTGCTTGAAGGACGCAGAGAAGCGGCTATCATCAATGAAGCCAAATACAAGAAAAAGCTGGAAAAATATTATAATCAGCGCGTTAAAGAATGCCACTTCAAGAAAAATGATTTTGTCCTTCGAAACAATGAAGCTAGCCGCGCGATACCCCCAGGAAAAATGTCCCCCAATTGGGAGGGACCTTATCAAATTTCAGAAGATTTGGGGAAAGGCGCGTACACTTTAAAAGATTTGAATGGAAAAAAGATACCGCGCGCGTGGAACGCGGCACAACTTAGAAAATGCTTCATGTAAAAGTTCAAATATGTAATCAAGGCTTTTAAGCCATCATGAATGATGATTCGCGCTATCTTTCAATATTTGTTCTATTAACTTTGCATACATGTTTCACACTTCCTTTATTAATTTGGAGCAATATGACAACACTATATTGACTTCAAAACAAAATAAAACGAAGTAAAACATACATGCGCGAGCTTTAGCTCAAACGCGTTAACGAGTCTTAACTCTAAAACGTCAGGGCCTTAGCCCAAACTTACGAGCCTTAGCTCAAACACGTTAATGAGTCTTAACTCTAAAAACGTCAGGGCCTTAGCCCAAAACAAAGAGCCTTAGCTCAAAACACTCACAAACATCCATCTTACATCCCGCGCAGCCTGATCATAAAAATCCTTAAACACAACTAAGGCAAAGTACATGCCATATCATGTTAAGGTCTCAGGTCGAGGTCGCGCGCGGAATCATAGTGGATATCTGAGTAACACACGCTGACATGTAATGGCTAAAACTCATATGTCCATATAAAAACCGCGCGACGACGACGCGCAAAAAAGGAATAATGAAAAGTTAGCGCGCATGTCAGCATAAACAAGATACTGCGAAACCACAAACAAAATAGAACAGAGGTTAAGTGAATAATTTCCTTACAACCTTGTTCTTATTTTAACGTGCAAGCATATCTTATATCTATACAAGCAAACATGAAGAGATGAATGGAAATGCGCAAGATGTGAAAAAGAGAAAACAAGTTTCATTCCATAGCATTCAAATTTACAAGTATGATGAGTTACAAATTACAAGTATAAAAAAAAATTATAAAATTTGATGAAGGGCTTCTCAAGTCTCCACGTCGACGTCAGCCACTTCATCACCCTCATCATCTCCCGCAGCATCTGGCGCGGTCTGCTCCTCATCTCCGAACTGACCATAGTCAAGTTCTTCCTCCTCATTGGAGTCTTCTATCACGACGGTGTCAGGAGCAGATTCTTTCGCAGCGCCAGAGCCGCTGGCAGGGGCAACATCCCCCGCACCACAATCATCGCTACCAGCCCTCTCGCATTCATCGAGCAACTTCTTTAGCGCGCCGAGGTCGGGCTGGTCAGCAAGCGCAGCTATCTGCAAAATCAATAGAAAAGTATTGAGTACAAAACACTTGGAAAATTAATCAAGTAAAACTCATTAAGGTCAGGGTACCTGCATAAGGATGGGGATGGGAGTATTCATGTACTTCTCCCCCACCGCGGCCATGTCCGCGCAGGCCGCGTCGCTCTTGTAAGGGTACTCGGATGGGTTCTTCTTCAACATGCCATATTCATACCCATCCGTAAACCCTTCAGCGCGACCCACCAAGCGCGCGGCAGCATTGCAGTCCATCACAAGGGCCTGAAACTCGGCGGAATATTTCATCGCCAAAGCGCAACGAGTCATGCCCTGTGACACCAGCCATTGGCGATCCTGCGCGAGGCCAGCAACAGACGTCTCGAGGGCAGGAACCTGGGAGTTTAATAACTCAACAGTTTCCTTGGTATTCCTTAGCTCCTCCTTATCAGACGCTGCTGCCGCCAAAATTTTTTCTTTCTCCGCCTGCGCAGCACCTAGTGCTTCCTGGCTGGACGCTGCCGTCGCCAAGGCCTCATCTCTATCGGCCACCGCGGCCGCCAACTCCCTCTTCAGGCGCGCAACCTCGCTCTCCAGTGATGATTTCTCAGTGATACTCTGGACGATAGCTTGGTCACGCGCCTCAGCCTGCTGTTCCAAGACACGCACTCTACGCGCGTACTTGGCAACTTCGGCCTCCGCCACCTGCTGCTTCTCCCGCGCAGCTTGGAGCTCATGCCCGCGCTTAATATAGGCGGTGTTGGCGCTTGCTCGGTTTTCGCTGAGCTCCGCCTGGAGTTTCTCAGCTCGTGCGCGAGCATCAGAAAGGTTCCAGGCGGCCACCTTAGCCTCTCGCTGGGCTTCCACAAGAGCATCGCGTACTTTAATATAATCACGACGAAGCTCCTGGGAGGCAGCAAAGAAAGCCGACCCAGCGAAAATATGGTCATTCAGCAAGTCCGCGCGGGTGCGCTCCTCCTGATACCTCCTTTTAGTAGGAGGCACGGCATGAGCCCAGAAGTCCTCGCATACGCCCATGGATTGGAAGGAACTGTCTTCATTAATGTTCCATCTCGGGCGGTAAACGTGGTCACTTCCCTGCAAACACAAGAAATGTTCTAAGTCATTAAACATACTTATATGGAGGTACGCGCAGCGGAGCAGCAAATTAAAACATACCTGCGGGGATGAAGCAGAAAAGTCAGCGCCAGCCCCACCAGAAGTTTGCGCTGCGAACTCTTGTGGCATCGCAGGGCTGGCGCGGTCTCCCAAGGAGTCTTCAGCTTGAGCCCCCTCATCCTCCTCATCCTATTCAATAGGCCTCTTCTCCTGCGACCTGGAGGGCTCCAAACCAGTCTCGCGGGGAGGGCTGCGTGTAGGAGGAGGCGAGGGAGGTCTCGACGCCGCCAATTCGGCGCGCAATACGGTTTCCTGCTCCTTGGTAATCCCAATAAGGGGAGACTCAGCACTAGCAGGAGCAGAACCAGCGGCGCCGGCAACGGCGCCAGGAGTGTCACCAGCAACTTGTGCGCCAGCTACAACTCCTATGAACAAATCAACAAGGAAAAATGGTTTATGACTGAATCCAAAAGAAAAATTCATAAGACAAATGTGCAAAACATACCTTGGCGCAATTCTGTTCGCGCGGCGAACATCGCCATAAAGTTCATTCTACCCTTTTCAGAGGGTAGAACAGGGGACTCCGAAGCAGCCCCCGACGCAGCCTCAGCACCTTGTGGCGCCTGCGGCTGATCTGCTACCGTAGCCGGTTCTGCAAACATTCAAAGGAGCAAAGGTTTAATAACAATTCAACCAGATGAAGATAAACAAAGTATACCTGTTGCAGGCGCGGCACTGCTTCTCTCTTCAGCCGCGCGAACGGAGGAGGTGACGCCACCATACCTCAAGTGGACAGGAGGTCTGCCCACTCTCACAGGCAGGGAAGCTAAAGAAACCTTGGTGGTAAACACCTGGGTTTCCTTAGGTCCCTTCGTTTGAGCATGGGGATGAGCAACAGGGGTGTCATTTTTCTTCTGTTTCTTACTGGCCCCTGCGCCAGATTTCCCCTTAGCTTTGCGCTTTAGTAGGGGCGCCTCCTCTTCCTCCTCCTCCTCTTCCGCGAGCTCCAGCTCGTAGTTTTCAAGCGCATCTGCAAAAACAACCAACAGAACTGTTAATAAACTTGGGTATTCTAAAGGAATGAGCATAGGTGCGAAGGCTTACCAGGCGCGTCACTGTCAAAGTCAAATTCCAGATCCACTGGGATGAACATGTCATCGAAGCGATCTGGGAAACCAACCTCCCCAGCGCCAAGCGCGACGGAGCCACCCTCCACTTGATCATCATAAGCGGCAAGGACATAATCCTTGGTGACTGCGCAAAAACAAGTCAAGTGATATCAGCAAAAGAATTATGTTCGCGCAGAAAAAGAAATAAAGCAATGAAATAAACTTACACAACCCGTCGACTTGGATAACGGGCTCAAGCGCGCTGTCGGCCCATAGCTTACTCATGCCGACCCCCACCAGCGCCTCCTCGCGAATTTTCTTCGCGGGGGATGGTTCGGCGGTCAGTTTCTTAACCCAGGCGCCAGTTGGGTTCTTGAGGACACCCTCATCCGCAGGCGCAGAAGAGATAGAGCGCATGGTCATACGGATGTGGATCACACCAGCCCTTATGTAAAAGAACCTCTCAGACCAGTCATGAAGGCTCTTGAATGAAACAGTGGAGCACTTCACCTTCTGACTGCGAGGAATAAAAGAGATCCAATTGTCTTGGATCTTGGGCTTGTAAAAATACTGAAAGCGCCGAGGAGTCGGCTCTTCGCGCTGGGATTTGCACATGAACTCAAAGTGAGTCACGCGCACGAGTCCAAACGGATGGACTTGGGATATATGAATCCCATAGAACTTCAGCAGTGCACCCACAAACCTTGTTATCGGGAGACGAAGGTTGCAGTGGGTGAAAAAGTGGCTATATAGGGATATATAGCCGGCAGGCGGGTCCGCCGCCGTTTGCCCGGCCCCAGGCAACATGCAGCCAAACAGGGGGAGAAAGCCCTGAGAGGCGATGAGGCTGTCGAGATCGGCCTGCTTCAATTTGCAGGGGATTTCATTCTACCTTTTGGTGGCCTTGGTCCTCCCTACTTCCTCCGATGTGGTCTCAACAACCCTCTTCCCTTTCCCCTTTTGCTTCAATGTCGACATCACCACAGATTTCACACGGCGTCTTCGAGAGGCAATAGAGGTGATTGAGGGGCTAGACGAGTCTGAACTATCAGACATACAACTGCAGCAGCAAATAATAGAAGTTTTGAAACGACGAAAACACTCAATTCGGAATATGAAAGACAGAAACTCGAAAATTAGCAACAATGAAGATGAAGATAAAAAATTTCCTAAGGGCCTGCTTTTATAGGCCCAGGAGAGAGAAAAGTGGTAACTGATGGGATTTCACGCGCCCCCACTCGCAGGTGTAAGCCAACGAGGGCGCGGCACGTGTCCCTAACACTGTTGAGGGGACATAAAAACGTAACGGACCTGCCACGGAGCAGAGACGCGCCCCCACTCGCAGGTGCTAACCAATGCGAGCGCGACACGTGTTCAAGACAGCTGTGTGAGGGGACGTGAAAGGCAACTGTAGCACCTCGAGCACACGAAACGTCTGACATGTTTACGGCGCACGTCACCACCAACTAACCACGTGTTTGGACCCTTCGTTTTCAACCCTTCGTTTTCAACCAAATGGATAGAACTTCGCGCAACGATGGAAACAACCAAGAAGACGACAAAACCCCTTTTAAAAGACCAAATCAGTAAGTCTAATATCTATCTTACCGCGCTCGCGCGAGATAAGACACACATTAGACTGGGGGGCTTGAAGAGGTATGTACCCGCCTCAGCACCGAGCAAGGCGGGTCAACCCACAAGATAAAGACATTATGAGGGCACAAAGCCAAAACCTATGCGCATGGCGCATACAAAACATGCTCAGGCATCATATGCCCAGGCACACATGCTCGCGCATCACATATGCGCGCGGCGCATATCACATGCTCGCGCATATCACATCTGCGCATGAAATATCCGCGCGTGAGAATAAAGAAAGACCTATGCGCATGGCGCATACAAAACATGCTCAGGCACACATATGCTCGCGCATCACATATGCGCGCAGCGCATCAGCGCGCGGCGCATATCACATGCTCGTGCATATCACATCTGCGCATGAAATATCTGCGCGTGAGAATAAAGAGAAGACCTCGCGCATCCTCAGGATGGGCGCATAACACACGTGCACATAATCAACCTCGTCCTTATCCAAATCAGGATTAGGGCAACCTTGATTGTGCACATCAGACAACCTTCCAGAAGACATCTTTTTAAGGAGTAAGAATATGCTGATGTTGACAGCTGCCAAATGAAAGGTCGACAACTCAGCATGACACATGTGTTACCACGTGATTACAACCAGCGAGAAAGCGCCAGGTGTCCCAGAGGACACGTGGCGCAGTGCGATTGGAGGAGGCCAACGAGGTTGAGCTCAATCAGTGGAAACCCTAGCATTATAAATACAGCATCAACTCCACTTTGATGGGACATTCATACTCAATCATTGACAGTTACAGGCAGTGATATCACATTCAATCATATTGAATTACATTCACTCACAATCAGTTACATACAAACACACAGTCTCACAATCAGAGGGTATTCAGCTATCCAGCAATACTCTTGAGATTCCTTTACACACATTATCATCTTCTCCACAATATACTGATTCTCACGCCGGAGGGTTACCCCAAAGAGGACCCCTCTGTCCCTTTCTGAGGGGTAAGTAACGGCGCTGTTCATTTTGTAGGTGGAAGAACACGGATCCAGAAGAACCATCGGTGAAATAGTATAATCACACCCGAGGAAAGTAGATCTGCTACCAGCGAGTAGATCCACGTTTCTTCATCGGGGATGAAAAAGATTTAAGTGTGGGAATATTTGATGTGATCTAAAATATGCATGTTGTTATATAAATATTTCCTACACTTTTAGTTACTTTTGAGTTCATTTTTATCAAGAATTAATCTCAACTTACTCATGTTTGGGTCTTACAATTTTCAAGAGTAGATAAGCTAAAAGGTTGAATTATAACGAGAAAAGGTTTTGTAAATCATTGCAATTATTATCAATTTTAA
The DNA here is from genome assembly GCF_021521415.1 of Bidens hawaiensis. Taxonomy (NCBI): domain Eukaryota; kingdom Viridiplantae; phylum Streptophyta; class Magnoliopsida; order Asterales; family Asteraceae; genus Bidens; species Bidens hawaiensis. The sequence goes on along the minus strand of NW_027493860.1, from coordinate 181,509 downwards.
TCAAAGCTGTGTTGTCATGAAAATTTTAAAAGAATGCATAAAAAGAAACACCTGCTTTCGTGAGTCAATTAATTATTAAATAATTATCTAATATAGTAAATTACAATTTATTGAATTAATCCATCTTATTATTAATTCTACAGCCCACATGAGCACATTGTAGGTGCATCAAATTAAAAAGAAAAAAAAGAGAAGGTGAACTTATTAGAAGTGGCCCGTGATAAATTCTGGATGGCGGTGGAATTTCTAGAGCATCAAGGAATTATTAGGAGGGTTTGACTTATAATATAAGGACATATCAAGTTAACAGGGGAGAACCCTACGGTTCAGAGGGGGTCACGCAAAGAAAGAAGCAAAGAGATAGCAAGCCATTGGTTCGAGCAGAGAGCGTTTTTACTCATCCAAATATCATTAATATTTGGTTTGAATTTATTGTTTTCGTCATGAACTCATTTGGTTATTGGCTAAACCCCTAGATTGCCTAGGTTATGATGAACTTTTGTTGATGTTGGATTTTAGTTTGGATTTTGCTTTTGTTTATGGTTTATGATTAAGTAAGAGGTTTATTGTTATTCATTCGATGCATATGTGTGCTTAGGGATTGTTTGGTGGATTTTATTGTTTCACGGTTTCCTTAGTGATTGTTACATATAACAGGATTCTGTTAGGTCATCTACTTTGTATTTTTTACTAGTTTATGGTTGATATGCATTAAAACCATAGGAACAATATTAATAAATCAAATAGAATTAAGTGTGCTGCTAATTTAAATAACTGTAAGGTGATAGATTATGTGACAGGTCTGGGTTGATAAATTGCTAGATTTAGTTCTCTGTAAGGAGTCTGTCTAGGTTTGGTTTATTTGCCTTGTCTATCTAGTCGAGCAAATTCTTTAAATTAGCTTTGATTTCCGCGCTGTAAGGTAGGATTTCTTATAGAGATACTTGTCATAAAATACTTAGCGACCGTAAGCGAGTCTAATTAAACTGATGATTTTAAGAACTTAATAGAGAACCATAGGTGTCTTCTTGAGAAGGGTCAGGGTTTCTGTTCGGGTTTTCTTTAAGTGACTATTTTATGATATCGGTTCCATAACATAGCATTTTCAACTATTTAGTAACTGATACATTAGGGATTCTAGCCTAGGTGGTTGCTTGTCATCATTTGAATTAAGTCTATGTTTAAGTCGTCTTTAATTCTTAGTGATTAATTTAATATTAGTTCAGTATTATTTTTTAGTAAAACCCCCCCAATAATAATAAATAAATAGTCATGTCTCTAGTTAAATCTAATTTAGTTAGTTTACGTAATTTAAAAAGTCTTGTGGGTTCGATATCCGGACTTACTTAGCTGTACTAGAGTCGACCGGTTCACTTGCCGGTTAGTAGTTTATTTAAGTTAAGAGTCTAGAATTATTACTTAGTGTCTAGATTAACGTTTATTTAGTTGATAAATTAATACCTACATTTAGCACATCAGTTGGTTTATTTTATTCGATGCATTAGAAGATGATCCATTTAAATTTTAACTCGTTTGTCATTATCTTTATTCACTTGCCTATTGTTTAAGGTAAGTTTTATCATTCCCCTATTTTACTAAGTTTTCATAAGTTTTGGGGACATATGTGTATTACCCGTATTTCGTATTATCTATATATATTAAAATATCAAACATGTAATTGTGTGTGATCTATCAAATATACTTATTTTGGGGACATATGCGTATTACCCGTATTTCGTATTATTTATTTTATCGCATTCAGAGAGGTACATCATATTCTCATTTATAGTATGATCGTACTATTGACCAACGCCCGCTCGCATGGCAACGGTCTTATTACTTGCTCATGGTTGATTGACCAACGCTCGCTCGCATGACAACGGTCTTATTACTTGCTCATGGTTTGATTTATTTACCGCAATTTATTTCATTTTGCTTATTTATCATATTATATTATATCATTGCAAACTGGTGACAATCTCACTCAAGTTTATGTTGGAAACTCTATTATATTTTCTACACATATGCAGGTTTTCGTATGACATGAAGATTGAAGTATGGACATCTAGAAAGACCTTAGGGTTTAATGAAGACAATTTATCTTTAATTTTTGTTTGGATTATATTTTCTTTGTTGGATTATTTGTTTGTGTTTTGGATATTGTGTGCACTCTAAATGAAATAATTAACTTAATAGATATTGTCATTTATATTTTATGATAGTACCTTTGAATTGTTTACAATTAGCTCACGCCTCGACATTTCCGGCTTAGATTGAGGTGTGACAGATTGGTATCAGAGCCGAAGATTTTAAGATAGGCCATTAGAAATTGTCCTAGACATATGATTAGGACCCCATATGTGCTTATCTGATTGCCTTATATGCTTATTAATTGTTGCAGCTTATGTTGGTTAATTATTCTATTTTATTTTGTTTATTGCACACACAAATTCCTAGGCGATGCCTCACATTCTAAATATTTTTCAAATCTTTTATTTTTAGTAGATTATCTTTTATTTTGGGAAATTCCTTAAGAATTCCCAAGTTTTGTTTTTACTCCCTTTCCTTAGGGCATGAGAGAATGACATTTTCGGTAAGTAACCGTAGGGGGTGCGAGAAACTGTGAGTCGGGCCTTGGCAAAACGGCTCCAAGAACCAAAGGTAAGACGTAATTCCTTACTGGAGGATAACATGACCACAGTACTTGAGCCTCTAGGCCAAAGCAGAACAACATGTCATACGACCAGACCCCTAAGCGGTTAAACGTAATCGGTTAAACGGTTGCATTCCTTTTATAAAACCTAATTCACGGTGGTTCGTGGCTAAATTCAGAAAAAATTTCCAATATTAGATTTTATTATTTTTAAAATGTTTAGTTAGGTGAAAAATCCACGTTAATCCGTGGGCACTCCAACTATCCATTTCTCGAATCATTTTGGATTTGATTTTTGGTTGGAACGTATCACCCATGGTGGTTCACGAGATACTCCAACTACTCATATTTGGATTCGATATTTCGATATTTAGTTGGGTCAGTTAAATTCCATGTAACGCTCATGAGCCGACTAACTCCATTGATTTGATAATTCGTTAAATAGTTGGGTCAGTTAAATGCCATGTAACGCTCATGGGCCGACCAACTCAACTGTTTGTTCTTGTTATTTTAATTGGGCTAAAAAATTGCCATGGAACGCTCATTGGAGGCTCAATTCACAAAATTCATATTGCGTTGTTTAATTGGGCCATTCAAATTGCTATGGAAAGCTCATGGGAGGTCAACTCATTGATATGTTTCGTTATTTTATTTGGGATTTCAAGCTACCATGGGAAGCTCATGGAAAGCACAACCCAATAACATTTTATTTTTGGATTTTACTTTTAGACAAAACATTGTTAATTAATTAAGTATCTCAAAAGTATTCACATGGTTTAAATTCCTACGCGTCCCCAAGACATGATAAATCACTAGCACGGTTTCATTTGAATTCTCTTTCCCTATTATCTCACATCAATTCATCCACACAAATTACCCATTATCTCATGAAATTTTATCTGTGGTCCTCATAGAATGTTTTCCTTAAGAATCCATCATCGTGATCAACGTTGTTCATCTGCTTATCACGATCGTCGTCTGACTACTATAATTACCAAGGAGTTTACTGCTGCTCTCTCAAATGACCATGTTAAGGATGGAACTCTTTCCCGAAAGGACTCCAAACCTACCCCTAATAAAAACTAAAACCGAAACCTCAACAAAACCAAAATACCCCGAACAAGAAATCTTATACTAATCCATACTCGTCATGCTCCTCTTGCAATTAATATTTTATAATGTTATTTAAATTATCTTCTCTCAATGAATTCATTAAACTATCGAGTACATCTCAATCTTTACCCTCAACTTTAACTATAAATATTATATTACTTCTAGTTTTTCCTCAATCTCATGCTACTTTTCATAATTTATCTTCCATCTTATAGGTCTTTATTATTAAAATTTAATTATTGTAGTTTTATTATTAAGCAGAATTTTTCATCATTCAAATTTAATTTCCACTATTAAATTAACGTTCCCATTAATTAATTTAATTTTTATCATTAAATTGACTTTTGATTGAATCTCCATGGAAATCCATGTATAACTCAATCACTCATTTTATTTATTGATATTTTCATGATTATTTTTGAAATTTAATTTTTATTAAGTATTGTTATTTAGTTGAAATTAAACGGTGGTTTGTAAATATTTCAACTCCCTACTTTGATTTTCTACACTTCTTGAGAATTTTGAACACTTTAATGATAGCTTCTTAGTTGTTAGAATAGTCATGGTGATTCATGCATTTCTAGCATCGCGTTTCTTTTACTTTATTATATTATTTCACATCTCATTTTTGGTATCACAATTAATTTAATATTCGTTATTTACTTGAATTTCTATTTTAAATCATTGATAATTCAATTTACTTATTTCATATAATTTTTATACGATTTTGTTGAAATAAGAAGATCCCTCGTAATTCATGGATTTTCCAAGGACACACCTCATATTTGTTTTATCTAATTTTAAAGATTTAATTGGAATAGGACTATCTCAGTGATTCGGGAATATCCGCTTCTCAATTTAATCTATTCACGATTTGTTTGAATACGTACATTTTCGTATTTTTATTAATATTTCAATTACTATTTATCATTTATTATAATATTTGATTTTGTAATTTAAATTCGTCACATCTCAAATTCACAACTTGAAAAACTTTAATTTTATATCAAATTCTCTTTACTAACCAAACTCGATTCATCAAGATCTTCGTTAACTTTGTCTTAAGAATTTCATTCCTAATGATTTTGATATTTAAAGATTTCACTTGTCATTACTTATTTTAAGATTTGTTGTTAATTAAACTGTTGAGCATTTATTTTATGAATCAAGTTTCTTTATACTATCAAGGCTAACTTCTTATAATATTCTACTCTCAACTTATTCTCGTTCATCACGAATCGTTTCAAATGTCTGCTTCAAGAAATCCATTTCAATCTTCAAAATTTATATTTTTGCAATAAAAGATGTTTTAGAAAGTACACTGCTTTATTAATCAACTCGAATATTCATTTTTAGAAGTGTTTCATACATTGATTATCTGTTGGATTTATTTTAAATTTATAAAAACTTTTGTTACTCTCAAAATTTTAGTTTTCAATGTTTTATAAACCACATGATGGGACATATTATGCAGACCATCCGATGATAAGAGTAATTATGGTTGCAAATATAATTATCCAAGTCTTCGCATGAAAATAAAAATACGTACAATTGTGTGTCATAATCTAGAACCGAAAGTAGTTTGAGTAACGGTAAAAAGGTTTAGGCGGTAAGGACATGGTAGATACGCTGTTGGTACATCCTATATATAAGTGCCCTTATCGGATTGTCATTTGGAGCGTTGCTTCGATTATTAGAAGTTCTATGTTATAATATTTTTTTTAAAGTTTATTTATTTTTAACACGATTATGTTTTAATTTTCCTTAATTTCGGGACGAAATTTCCTAAAGTAGGGGAGACTGTAAAATCTCGGACTTTTTCGTATTTGTTTACCCGATTTGAGAATGTAATTCGGATTTTTTTGTATAAATAAAATCATGCATTTATTAGTAATTAATTATTTTTAATTTTTATAAATTTCAAATATGCCAAATAGCTTTTAGAAACTCTTAAAATAGCTTTAAATGGCTTAAAATTGCTTAAAATGCATTTTTGGAACTTCAGGGACTAAAACTACCAAAATTTGACATTCTTGTAAAAGGAGTCCTTAGCGCCGCACGAAGTTGCGCAGTTTCAGCCAGATTTGTTTCCGATCTTCGTTTAATGCTAAATTTTTCTTTAATCAACCCTAAATCACGAAAATTGAGCAAAAAGTTATGGTATTTAGTATGTAATAGTGTCTAGGTTCATATTCAATATTTTGATCAATATATCGATGATTATATGACCCGATTTCATCATTAATATGAGATTCATTTACCAAAACCAACGCGTTTCTTGTCCAACAAATTGATATAACACCTATATAAACATATCATAATGCCAAACCCTAGAGTTTACTGAACTCAAGCATTCCCAGCCGTCACCTACCTTAACTCGACGTCTTTCTCACTCGTTTAATCGAAGATTGAAAGCTTCAGTTGACTTTGACGCCTACATTAACTTTGACCTCGATTTCTTGTTAACTCAAGCATAATCCGGGTAAGTTGTTAACTGATCAAACGTTCATTAATACTCACTTGTCGATAACCCTCAATCAATATCTGAGATTGAGGGGCATTGACGAGTCAATTTGAGTCAAACCCGCTTACAGGCAAAATAGTCAATAACTTTGACTACTCGTTTTCTCATACTTCTGATGAGAACCAATGTTCGGTTTAGAAGAGTTTTATTCTCGTAACAAAAGTTTAATGCTAATGACCAAAACCCGACTTCTGACTCACTGTTTGGATTCTGGTCGGTACCGACTCGCTTAAATCTTTAATTTAACATAACCGGAGTTTTAAACATCCGTTTGGAATGATTCTAGCGGCAACAAGTTCGCTTTCACTCATATTTTCTTATCTCAAAGTTTCAGGTGCTGTTGGTTTATTTTATTTGACGTATTAGAAGATGATCCATTAAAATTTAACTCGTTTATCATTATCTTTATTCACTTGCCTATTGTTTAAGGTGAGTTTTATCATTCCCCTATTTTACTGAATTTTCACAAGTTTTGGGGACATATCCGTATTATCCGTATTTCGTATTATCTATATATATCTCAAAATAGCAAACGTGTAATTGTGTGTGATCTATCAAATAGACTTGATACATGCTTATTTGTTTATTTTATCGCATTCGGAGAGGTACATCATATTCTCATTTATAGTATGATCATACTATTGACCAACGCCCCCTCGCATGGCAACGGTCTTATTGCTTGCTCATGGTTTGATTTATTTACCGCAATTTATTACGTTTTGCTTATTTATCATAATATATTATATCATTGCAAATTGGTGATAATGTCACTCAACTTTATGTTGACAAACTCTATTGTATTTTCTACGCATATGCATGTTTTCGTATGACATGAAAATTGTAGTTTGGACATCTAGAAAGACCTTAGGGGTTAATGAAGACAATTTATCTTTAATTTTTGTTTGGATTATATTTTCTTTGTTGGATTATATTTTGTGTTTTGGATATTGTGTGCACTATAAATGAAATAATTAACTTAATAGATATTGTTATTTATATTTTAAGATAGTACCTTTGAGCTGTGAACAATCAGCTCAAACCCTGACATTTCCGTCTTAGGTTGGGGTGTGACAACACACCCGTCGGGCGTAGTATGACAGGATTGTCCCTTTGTTGTTTGTGTAGCGCGACCGATGGTTAGACCAACAAAGTTCGTTTGATTTCATTTTTTAATGCAAATCTTCCTATTTTCGACCCAATTAACAAAAATTAAACCTCAAGAAATGTTATGTGGTCTTAATACATGTCCAAGTTCATTCCTTTCGTGTTATAAATGAATTTGTTAGTTCAAATTCCTGATTTTGTGATTAATTGATTATTTTGTTTCTTAAACGAGTCATTTACCAAATAAATGAATTCTCAACCCTTATTATTTAAACTTACTAATCATAAAACCCTAAACCTTACTGAAAACTCAACCTCTATCCAAATTTCATGAATTGGTGTTTCTATTGGTGATTTTTTTCAAGTTCTTCAACCTCCTGTTTGACTTTCAAGGTTCAAGAACATTTGACTCGTCTTTCTCATATTTTCCTCTAACATTCCGGGTAAGTTTTCTTATGAGAAATTTTGTGTTTTTTATCTTCTAAGCAAAAGCCCTTAATTAATTTCACTGATTAAGGGAGTTTTATTGGTCAATTTAATCCCAACCTGTTTAGGGTTCATAAAAGTCAATTATGACATTTAACCGATTTCTATAGCTTCTGATCAAAATTGGTTTCCAGTCCAGAAGATTTTTATCTTTGTTTTCACTTTTTACTTATGAAGGACTAGAACTCGAACCCAAATTCAGAGTTCAGATTTTGACCCACATCAGCTCGTTTATATCTTAACTAATTCATAACTTGAGTTCTATTTATCCGTTTGATGTGATTCCATTGGCATTATTCTCGGTTTTAAATCTAATTTATTATCTCAAATTTGTAGGTCATTTTTTATTAGATCAGTTAGCACGTTAAATTCCTTGCGTATTCTTATTTTATTATTATCTCGCCTAATTAAAAGGTGAGTAATCACTCATCTCTTTTACTGTTTAAAAACTATTTGGAGACTTTATGCGTACCATATTATATTTTCATAAACATATTAATACTCAATTGAAAATCTTGAAAGTTGTGGGTTGATCAATTGAATGCTTATATGCTACTTGCTCAGTTGTTTATTTATCGCATTCGGAGAGGTCCATAATAATCATATTAAAGTATGATCATACGTCGTCTTAGTAGCCATAGCCTATGTTCGTGTAGCATGGTCAAACAACACCACTTATTTTCTCTTTATTTATTTTTTGATACTCATAATATTGATTTGCGTTTTTCTCATATATTATATTTATTATCAACTGGTTGCTCAACTTTATGTTGACAAACTTATTGTATTTTGTATGCATATTGCAGGTTATATACATGGTTGAAGTGAAGATTTGAAGGCTTAGTTTGGACTTTAGGCTATTTAATAAAAAGACAAATTTGGATGTTTTGTTTGTTTTTTTTTTGGATTATTGTGTTTGTTGAGATGATGTGTACTTGGTTTATTTAATAAAATAATTTAGATATTGTAAAAAATATTGCATGATGGTGTCTTGTGAGCTGTGAGCAATCAACTTGCGCCCCGACATTTTGCCTTAGGTTGGGTGTAACATTACCAATCAAAGAAAACGTGAAAGACATATTGATTCCAAAGATAATACCCACGAAACAATACGAGCAGAACAACGCAGTTGGTGTAACCCCAAAAGTGGTTACATACAAAACATATAGAAGATGTTATTAATAAACCACAAAAGAGGTTACATGCAAAACATCTAGACGATGTTACTGAAGACCCTAAAATAGTAACATATCTCAGAAGAGATTATTTCATTTCTAGAATATAATAAGACCTTAGAAGAGGAATTTCTCTCATAAGAGACTAATACGGTTTTAGAAGAAATGAAAATGCCTCAGATGAGGAATACAAAGTTCCAGATAAACACTGGTATCATATATAAATAAGATCTCTACAAATTATGTACAAAATTGTATTACATGGAACCAAAACAAAGCACGTGCTGATGAAATATTAGCAGATGCTATAGCAACAAATGTAATCAATGGAAAAAGGTTATGCGCATAAAGCGCTTGACAGGCACAATGTTTTCGGACCTTTAGTCTGAACAATCATAGACGTCAAACTAATTGGTTATAAATGGGTGTCTGTCTTTAAAATAAAAAGAAACGGAAAGAATGAGATTATGCTAATAAGGCACAACTTCTGACACAAGGGATTTTCTCAATTCGTAATAGTTAAATATGAGAAAACTTATATTCGATTCCCCTGTGGTGGATACGACAAACCCTTGATATTTAATCAGCCTTGCATTCTCAAAGAGACTTCAGATACAACTTATTAATGTCATCACCATAAAATTATACGGGACCTTTGAAATGGCATTCACATATAAATCCCTATAAGGTTAAAATTCCTGAAGCATTAAAAACATTACCTCGAGATGTTTTGATATAAATCTCAAGAAATTTGGTTGTATATGGTACAATCGACTCATTATATATTGTTCAAAGAGAGGTAAAAGTTTGATAAAAATCACACATGTCTATCAAAATTTTATTACAAAAGTTTATATAATCGAAGTTTATAGTGATGATTTAAAAATCATCAAGAGAAACTGTTGAATTTCTAGCAAGAGATTTTGAAAGACGTTGACACAACGAAATTTACCTCGACCTGGAGTTTGAGTATATTTTCTTGCCAATCAAACTATATATAAGATGTGCAAAGTTTATTCGTTAAAGCACACTCGTGAGTATACAATCGCTAAACAGACACAATGTTCCTCATTATCCCATAAAAATGGTAAAGAAGTACTTGGTCCAGAAGTACAATACTTAAATGCGAACGATGCGCTAATATATCTAATATGATATTGCATCTTTTGTATATGTGCAAGCGAAATACGAGTTCAAACCCAACAAAGCACTGAAACAGAATAGAAACATATATTCCAATATATTTTCAGATCACAAGACTTATATCTTCATTGAAATAATAAAGATAAGTCTCATCTAGTTAGGTATTCTTATGATGAATATATATTAGACCAACTTGAAATATATGCTAATAGTTAGTTTACGTGTTCACGTACGACAACACAAAGTTTTCTATTGTCAAGCAAACCACAACATTATCAAATCGTGGTGAACATTTAATGATAAGTGATAAGGTTAAGAATGTTTGCATCAAAGTTCAAATATACAACAAATACAAGAAGCATGCAACTAATAGATGCTGAAGAAGGATAATACGAATCCACGAAAACAATGCAACTTACAAAGTTCGAATAAGAGAATACTACATCAAATATCACGTCAAGCGCTGATAATAGAAGATCAAATTCTACATATTAAAAGACATGTATTGGTTTGAGAGGGAACATTATTATACACACTGCACTCTTTTTCCCTTGACTAAGTTTTGTCTCATTGGGTTTTCTTAGCAATGTTTTTAATGATGCAGCAAAACTAATCAAGAAGTATCGGTTATTTGTAGGTCTTGAAGTACCGAGTTAACATAATCCCGAAGTATGATGTTTACTAGTGTATAATGAGTGGTAATATGTCTGAGGTGGAGTGTTATGAGATAAATCTATTTATTACCACATGCATTTCCTTAATCAATTACTCTGAGTAGGTGCAAAGTACTATTTACGATACTATTTTAAGTTTTCTTCTACATTTGTCTATATAATGTAAATTAGATCACCATGCAATATACACCAATTTCTCTCTACATTCTCGTGTATCTAACATTATTTTCTATATTCATAAAAGTTTAAAGATATAATATCCAGAACTTCTACCTATATTCTTTAAAATGGATAAAAATATGACGATAAACAAAATTTTGTATTGAATAGTGAATTTATAAAAAGGGATAAGCTATAATAACACACTATACTACTAGCATATTATTCAAATATCATTGAGGTATCATACGATAAACAAACTTTTTTGATAGTGTATTTAAATTGCATGACATAGGAATATGATTATGAAAAGACATAATCTACTACTCAAACACTGTTGATGTAAAATATGACACATATAAATATATACAAACCATATGACATGCGAAAAAAGATCATATGGGTAATACAATATGACAAAAGTGGTTCATATAGTTCCTATGAGGTGGTGTTCATCAAATCAGACGACCCTTGTGATTTGTTTAACTAATACAAACACACTTACGTAAACCACTCATACTCCCATATGATAATTTTTCAACATACACATGTAGTGTTAACATAACAAAACGCTAATTTATAGATAAGAGAGTGGTGCCTTTAGACACATCAAAAAATGAAATAAACATAACAAAACAATTATTGTACAATAAATAGTTGTTGTGGTTGACCAAGTGTCTATTTCATGGTTGACCGCACATTGCTCCACGAATTTATGACGTGCATAATAAGCCTAAGTCGACCGGACCCTGTCCCAAGAGATTTCGGACTGTCGATTTTTTAGTCGGTCACAAGCATCATTCACGAGTCATGTGTACACACTACTAGCTAAAAGCACCATCTGTTTTTAAAAAAAATATATACTAAAACCAGATATATATATACATACATACATATATATATATATATATTGATAATTTTTATATTTTTGGTAAATTTTATAAACGATTGTGGTTATAATTTGGGGGTCAGGTTATTCTACAGATGAGAACAAAAATGAGAAAAATGAGAAGAATTTGTGGCCACAAGAAAAACCTTCAAAAAATTAATAAAAAAATCATAACTCAAAAAAAATAAAAAAGTAAATAAAACAATAATTTTTCTCCCGTCTTTCTCATTCTAAAAAAAACACACAATGTTAGGCAAAAAGGATCATTGTGTCTTTTTGTTTATCAATGTGTTTTTTATTTGTTTTCGTCATTGATTGTGTCCTTTTCCTTTGACGTTGTGTTTTTTTTCTTAATATTTTGTTATATTACTTAACATTGTGTTATATTTTGTTCTGCATTGTGTTAACATTGTGCTATATATTGTGTCTTTTTTTTCGGCATTGTATCTTTTCCTCGTTTTATTTATTTATTTATGGAACGGGAATGACGATGGAAATATTTTAGTTTTTAAACTTGTTTGTTTTTATTTATATTTTGAGTTATTATTTTTTATTTTTTGAGGGGTTTTTTAGGTTTCAAGGAACCAAGAAAACATTTTTTTTAAAGCAAGAATGCTGAAATTAAAGCAACATATTTATCTTTACTCGTAATGTAAATAATCAATAAACCAACATAATTCAAAAAAAGAGTAAGATTTAACAAAGTCAAACATACCCGTTTTTAGTCTCCATGTCCGATCATTCATTTCCTTCGTTTCCGATGCTATATTAATAATTAATAAAAAGTCAACTAAAATAAGTATCAGAATTGTTAGATATATATAAAACGAGCAAACATGATAAAATTAATAAAACGAAATTGTCAATACAGTCTATACCTAATATCAGCTTTTTAAAACAAAAATCTAATATTGCGATCTTGATAATTTACGATGTAATTTTTCGCTATTACATGTCGACGTGTCAACCAGAGCCGCCGCTGTAATGAACCGAACACATGTTTTTTTTTTTTTTTTTTTTTTTAAGTGTTTAAGCTTGCCTCCTACTATTTACAATAAACCGTCATTGCCAGGATCGAACACAGAACACATGTTGATATCTCTTTGTTCATATTACAATTTTATTTTTTGGATTTTATTTTCTGGCTGCTATAACATGTGTAGGTTTTCGTATCAAAATGGTAATAAAGCCAGTCACTGCCAACTGAAATTCTGTCACGTCCCCACCACAACTCGTTTTTAATTTAATGCTGATGAACCATTAGTAAGTGAAACCAAAACCCGTTTACACATAACCGCTTTGTGATCGAGGACCGTATATGAATGCGTTGACTAGAAAAGTAAACATCATATCCGGTCAAATCAAATTCCCGTGAGCGATGCCTCCAAACCAAAGCCGCTTTCCGTTACCCTCCTTCACACTTTGAATATATTTTGAAATTTAATATATATGCAAAATGTTGTCGACACTTCTTTATTATCTTTTCTTTTTTGCTTTCCCCAAATTTTTACACTTGAAATACATTTTTTTTCATACGGAAATCTAATCCACTTCCAATATATTGCACCTCCATGACGGAACTCGAACACTCGATCTTTAAAAAATAAAATATATTATAACACACCAAGATATTATTAAACCAAATAAACTTTTTTGGTAAATTCATTTCCTACAATACTACCCAATCTTTTTTATACATAACCTTTTGCTACCAATGGCTACATATACCCTAGTTAGTTCTGCAATTAGTTTGGCTTAACTAGGTATAGGGATGGCAAAAAAACCCAAACCCGATGGGGAAAACCGAAACCCGCCCCGAACGGGGCGGGTTCGGGGACACTTAATCGGGGACGGGTCCGGGTTCGGGTTTTCCCCGTTTAAGTTAATCGGGTTCGGGGCGGGTATGGTATAGCCTGTACCCGCCCCGTATACCCGCCCCGTATACCCGTTTAAAACCCGTTTAATTAAATATAATTTTTATATTTATATATAATATATTATTTATTATTTATTTTCCCAATATACCCGCAATAAAAGAACATTTTATTTTTTATTTTTAACTTAGCTAGTATATAAACTTTTGACTTTTGTGATATGAATATAGCAACTTGTTCAGAAGAATCCGAGGCATATTGCCAAACTATTGAATATGATTGTGACGATGGTATTGAGGTAATACATATATATATGGTTTATCGTTTACATTTTAATATGGTTTAACATTGATTCTTATATAGTTTCCAATTAATATGTTAATGTTTGATTATCATAGCAATCCGGCGTGACAAGTGTTTGAATGGTTGAATGGGTGCGGTATGGACGTGTAAGAAGGATCAATCATGAAGTTAATTTCCGTTGTGATGGGAGAAATAAACATTTTTATGTATTAATAATGTCTTTTGTATGTGTAATGTGTTTGGATATTGAACTTTTTGTGTATTAATATTGTATTGTAATTTTGTATCATTTTCTTACAATCGGGTTTTAAACGGTGAACCCGACGGTTAAATGGGGATCCCCACGGGGAATTTAGCCCGTTTAAAAACCATTTATGCTAGACGGGTTCCCCGAATACCCGCGGTTTTCCCCGAATCCCCGATGGGGATTCCCCGTTTAGTCCCCGCGGGTTTTTAGACGGTTTTGGTAATGAGTTTTATAAACCGGGGCGGGTATGGGATTGGCATTCCCCGCCCCGAAACCGCCCCGTTGCCATCCCTAACTAGGTAATGTAGCTAGCGCAATGATGTGAATTTGAGTGGTATCGATTAAGTTCGTTACGTTATCGACACTAAATAAAAATAAATAAATTTGTGAACGCACAAAACATTATTGAAACACGTACAACTTATGATTAAAGAAACATAGATTTGGTCGTATCAGTTATGTTTGTTACGGTTCTAGAACTAAATCCAAAAAATAAACTAGTATATGCCCATAATAATAACAACAGTACGACACTCGTAAAACTTACGATCAAAAAGTTTTTTAATTGTGGCAGCCACCTTTAAACTTATATATTCATGCATACATGGGCTCCATACCAAAAAAGAAAAAAAAAACAAAATAACCAGCTTCTCATTATAGATCATAACTAGTTTTTAACCCCGTGCGTTGCGTCGGGCAGGTTGGTGAATCCGAACGTTGGTAAGACACAAGCATTACCGGTCCTAAGTGTTGAGGCGGTAAGTTGAAGTGAATTCGGTCAGTTTCTGTTACATGTGTTATTGTACGGAAACTAAAACAAAAAAAAGTTATAAAAATTGAGATGGAACATTGGGATAGCGTTGGTCGGTGAAACTTGAGCGTTGGTAAAACCCGAGCGTTGTTGGTCCCTGGCGGTGAGTCTATGCAAATTTGGTTGGGTTTTTCACGTTCGTTATAAGACCGGACTAAAAAAAAGAATTGTCATTTGGTCAGTTTCGTTACGATACTATAACTAAAACAAAATGCACTAAGTCTACGCAAATTATGTCAGTTTTTATCACATCCGTTACGGTATATTGGTATTGGAACTAAACTAATAAAAAACAAACATAACAAAGATAATTAGAAATATAATTATCAAAGTTTAAAACAAAAAAAAACAAAAAAAAAACAAAACAAAACATAACATGGTCTAATGGAATCTTGCCAAATAGACCAATCAGAGGGGAAAGGGCACACGCAAGGGTATGCTTTATGGGTTCCAAGCCACAAGGCAAACCCACCCCTACCTATGAGGATAGATTGTCAAATTGCAATTCATGGCAAACCTTTGCCATGAAGAATATATGACAATTGGAAAAAATAAATGAGTAATTAATTATTATTATAAAAAACAAAAACACAAAAGGTTTTAGGGTACTTGTGGGTAGGTGCCGCCGGTGAATTTGTGGTTTGTGGGTACATGAGGAGATGGCGGTACGGAATTGAACGGTGCATGGGTAATACCCATGAGTGCTCCTTCCCCTCTTATAGTCCAGCGTCGCCAAACTTCTATTTTATATATATTAGTAATAGTAATTTCTAAGGAAAACTTTAATTTTTGAATATTTAAAGTGATGACCGGAATTATAAAAGAATATTTGTGTGACGTAAATAGCTTGCATTTGACTTTGACTCATTTAATGTTTTTAAATTTGAAACAGAACAAACTTTAAGTGGTCATACGTACGCATTCATGAAGTAACTACTAACTAATTAATAATCGCAATTACCTCCTCTAGTTTGGTAATTGATAACCTTTTAGCATATATAAAGTGATCTCAAATTAAGTAAAAATTTCTCACTCGTTGACTTCCTAGTGGGGGGTTTACTTCATCCCTATATATAAATTCACACTATAAACTCCAAAACGCCATCCACACTATTCAAAGCCTACAAATAAAGAATCAAAGAGTTTGGGGACACTTGTGGAACTGATCAAGAACAACATAGAAACTAAATCTTGATGTCGAATTTAGCGATGTGTGATGGCGCAAGTTTTTTTGATGAAGAGCGTATGGACATGCTGGCCTTTGAGGATTACGTGGGTGCTTCGTTTTCTGATTTGCTTCAGCAGCCTTCTTCCACCATGCTGGAGGCATCCGAGGTGGTTACGAATTCTTCACCCATATCGGCTTCTTCAAATGAACCCGAGAATGATTTTGATCACCTAAAATCAGATGATGATCAACAAAATACTACTACTAACAAACAGTAAGAAAGAAATTCAATTCAAAACTCTCTCCTGCACCTATTATTATTATTATTATTATTATTATTATTATTATTATTATTATTATTATTATTATTATTTTATTTATGATATCTATAGTCACAAGCATGTTTTTGTTTACACATGGAGTGTATTGGTTGCATGTGATGCGTGTTTGTTTGATATTAGATCTTTGAATATATATTAGTTCTTATTATAAGATACCACCTTTTCACACCTATTCACACTCATACAAATCGTTCATTAATTTGATCATCTCTCAATTTTAATAATCTTGATTTCTTTTACACCTGTTTTAACTAAAAATTAAACAATATACCAATATTTTTATGTTTTGTAATAATCATTATCATCATCATCGTACTCAGTATATCCCACCAATAGCAATGCTATGGTAGGGTCTGAGGAGGGTAAGATGTAGACAACCTTACCTCTACCCCATAGGGATAGAGAGGCTGCTTCCGATGAGACCCCCGGCTCGATAGTAGTTTTGCATCAAGCCTTGGACATAAGGCACATAGCACTCAATCATCGGGACACCGGCTGATTGATGCATGTGCCCTTGTCTTTCGGCTATCAACGCCACCACATGATGCCTGATTAACCTTCCCCCACTTTTAACGTTATTTTCACGAGATTAGTAAAATAACGTCAAAATTAGTGCAATTTTACTTTTGCCCACCCGAGAGTTCACACATATATACATTATATGCGTGCACCGCCAGCAGGGCAATGTGAATGTTATTTAAGATGTGAATGTTATTTATGTAGGTTGAAGGTCAAAAAGAAAAACCAAAAAAAACAAAAGGAACCAAGATTTGCGTTCGTGACAAAGACCGAAGTTGATCACTTGGATGATGGCTATAGATGGAGAAAATACGGGCAAAAAGCCGTCAAAAACAGCCCTTTTCCTAGGTGCATCCAGCCACTCCATGTTTTCTTTCATAAGTCTTAGTAATTCATCATGAGTTAATCATACAATATGTTTGCTTTAATAGTTTAAATTATTAATAAAGATGTCATTTGATTATAGGAGTTACTATAGATGCACTAGTGCATCATGTAGAGTGAAGAAGAGGATTGAAAGATCATCAGAAGATCCATGGATGGTTGTCACAACTTATGAAGGTACTCATACACACCCGTGTTCCATCAACCCTCTTTATGGTGGTGGCGGTGGCGGTGGCGGTGGCGGTGGCGGTGGCAGAGGAGGTGGTTCTTCATTTCTCTTATCTCAAAGTCACTACCAACAACCATTTTTCCCCAACCATAATGATTCTCTAAGGTTTAACACCACCGACATCACTCTTGTTCCATCATCAGACTCACATTACTTTCAAGAAAGACAGTATTGCCCTTCTTCTTTGCTTAGAGATCATGGACTTCTTCAAGATATGCTATCCTTCCAAGTCGGCAAAGAGGAGGGTAAAGAGCAAATTAGTTAAGGGTAATTTAGGAAACGGCTTCTTTGTAGGACAAGTTATTATGAAGGCATGGTTCAATTTGTTTTTTGGTTTCCTTTTATGTACTTATAAAATAATGCAAAGTCAATATTTCTATATGTTGTCTGTCATGGTTCTTGCTTTTTTTTAGATATTTAATTGGTGGTTAAAGTTAAAATACATAAGACAACAAAAATGAGAAGTGTGAGAAGTAATCTAATCCATTAATCTTATATTTGAATTGTGGAGATTAATTTAATAAAATAAATTGATGGAAAGGGTTTAAATGTAATAACTCACTTTTGTTGATTTTCTCTTTCCACATGCAAGGCACATGCTAATTCCCCTATCATTTTAAAATATCCATAACTTTTTCATGCAACATTATTTTTTTTTAAATTTCACCATAATAACAAGCGTTCTTTTATCTTTAATATGAGTATCATATTGTTATATAAAAATAAAAAAAATTAGTGAGTTTTTTATATTGTGTTATTAGTTGTTCATTAAGATTTTTAATTGAGTTTTTCTATGCATTGTGTTATAGATTTTGGTCATTGTGTTATCAATTGATACTCATATTAAAGATAAAACAAAGATTACATTATTGTGTCTTTTTGTTTGTCATTGTGTCTTTGTGCTCATCATTTGTCTTTCTGCTTATCATTGTGTTTTAGTCATTGTGTATTACGTTCATGTCATTACGTTATATGTAGTTCCCATTATGTTTTACGTTTCAGGTTATTGTGTTATATGTATTCACCACTGTGTTTTACGTTTCAAGTCATTGTGCTATATGTATTCATCATTGTGTTTTACGTTTCATGTAATTATTGTTGGGACCAAGATCTTGATCCTCGTAGATCAATTATCCTTGGCGTTCACAAATGTCCGCTGCCAGGATTAAGGATCCTAAACGGTTCGAGGATCCTCAACAGTTAACTTCAAATATGTTATAACCTTTTTTGTAGGTATTGAAACGTGTTTACCAGCATTCCTATTTTCGCGGAAGACATATTTTACCAAGTTGTCTCAGCTCGTCCTCCCTCGTGAACGGTCTCGAAGAAGTGGTAAACAAACATGGCCGAGTTTATAGGAAATTAGTTAGTATCCCTTGTAAACTTTTGTATATAAAAACATTGAATTATGGTTGATCACACAGAACACTTTAACATACTTAGTATTCTCAGCAAGAACACTTTGTACTCATACTCAGCCGTAATTCCAACCTTTGTAATCATTTTTTAGCATAATATAAATTCGTAGTGATAGTTTTCACTACCCGAGGTTTTTGTGCCGGAGGTATACTAGTTGCCAAGGGTTTTTTCTCGTATAAATCCCGTTGTTCATCTCTTAGAATCATCATTTTGTTCATTTCATTCATACAAGCATCAAACCTCACAAACGGATTTGGTTACTTGATCCTTAACCGATTTTTCAATTTGGCCCCACCGTGGGGCCATTGGTGCTATAATCCCGAAAGTTTCTACCTTTATTCAATTCCTATACTCAAAGTTATCACTTAATGGCCTCTCAAGGAAAAGTTGTTTCTACAACCGCTGCTTCAAGTGTTTCGGCTCATATGTCTTTGCCACCACTACCTTCCTCTAAGAAGCCACAAAAGCCCATAGCTATTGCTCAGAAGGAGATTGTCGTTTTCTCTGGATCAAAATCCACTACTGTCTCCTAAGCGGTAACTGCTAACAATGATGTTTCTGTTTTATGTGCGTAGATGAAAAATTATATGGAGCAACAGAACAAGACCAGCCAGAGGATCCTCCATAAGATTGAGGAGATCAAGAAAACTAGGAAGACTGCTGAAACACTAGTCCCATCATCCCAAAGATACTTGATTTCAGCACTCCAGATTTCCCAGGTCAAGGTGCCCAGGATCCTCTTATCCTCAACAGGGATCCTCAGATCTCTTTCAAAAAGGATACTCTTCCCAGCATTCACAAGGATCATCTATCCTTCACCAGGATCCTTGGGCTTCCAGACAGAATCCATCATTCATCAACACCCAGGATCCTACAAACCTTATGGAAAAGAACCTTTGAAGGAGCCACGATCAAGGCCAATTGAGGTCCACGAAGGGGACTTCATACCCATGCAGATCAATGCTCCTGCTTGACCAACTCTCGACGCTGAGACAATATATCCCGGACACAGCTATGGAGTGGGATCTTCTGATCACACAAGAGGTAACACTTACAATAACTTATATTTTGGCACTAATCATGGTGGTATGCAGGATGCAGGGATCAATCAAACTATAGCCCGTGAGTTACAGAAACTCAAGGATATGATATCCAGTGTACCGAGAGTCATCAAACCCATCCCGGAGTTACCAGCAGGGAGTCATAACATATCCAGATTCGCTCCTCCAATTTGTGATGCTGAAATACCAAAGTGCCCTTAGCATGAAAATGTATGATGGGTTCACTAATCCTGAGGAACACGTAGCCTTATACCGAGAGAGGATGAAGATTAACCCTGTTCTAGAAAAACTAAAAGAAGCTTGCTTATGCAAAGGCTTTGGATCAACACTCACAGGATCTGCTCTCAAATGGCTGCTAAGTCTTCCTCCTTATTCGATTACTTCTTTTTCTCATTTGATCAATCTGTTTAATAGTCAGTTTTCATGCAGTAGATCCTTTGAAAAGTTAACTAGTGATTTATATAGGATTATCCAACCTCGTGGGGAACCCCTTAGACAATTCCTTACTAGGTTTGGAAGAGAGGCCTTGGAGATTCCAAACCTGGATGTCCCGATAGCTGTTGAGGTATTCAAAATGGGATTACAAAAGGACTCTCCATTTTATCAAGATCTTGTTATGACCCCTTGCAGGAACTTAGATGAAGTCCGAAATAGAGCTTTAAGGTTAATCAGGTTAGAGGAAGATCAGAGAATACAAGATCAACTGAGCACTCTAACAAAAAATGAATCTCAAGACAAGATATAAAGATCCTACTTCAGGAATAATAATTTCAGACCAAATGGCCAGAAGATCAATGTTGTGGAGGAAGAAGAGGACGATGAAGATTGTCCAAGAATATCCGATTATTGCTTCTCTGTGGATATGAGAGGAGTTATGCTTGCTGTTAGGAACTTGGGTGATAAAGTGACATGGCCAAGGAAGAATAAGAAGGCACCTTCCCCCAAAGATAAATCAAAATGGTGTGCTTTCCACGAGGACTTCGGCCACATGACAGAATGTATCGCCTTGAGAAAGGAAATCAGCTACCTACTCAACAAATGATACCTCAAGGAGCTGTTTGGAAGAAAGAAGTCTAGGACCCAGGATCCTGAACCGGTCCCCGAAAAGGCTGCTCCACCTCCTACAGATGCCCAAGTTATCAACGTGATCTTCGGAGGCTTTGACATATGTGGGAGTTCTTATTCTGCTGCGAAGAAACATGCTAAAAAGTGTAAATTGGAAAATGGTGAAAGGCCAATCAGGACTTCGACAGCAATCGAGCAAAAAGTCATCCCTTTCGATGAGGATGATCAAGTCAATGTTCTGGATACTCATCACGATGGTCTGGTTATTACTTTGTTTATTTCTAACCATTATGTATCTGGGATCCTCATTGACGACGAGAGTTCAGTCAACATCATCCAGCTAGAAGTGCTAAGAAAGATGAATATTCCAGAATCCGAAATCGTTCCAAGATCCTCAGTCCTTGTAGGATTCAGTGGAGAAACGAAGAACTCACTGGGGGACATCAAACTTCCCATCTACGTAGAGGGAGTAAATTCTGTTCAAAATTTTGTGTTATCGATACTTTGTCTTGTTGCAATGCCATTCTTGGCAAGCCTTGGATACTTGGAATGAAGACAGTTCCCTCTACCTACCACCAATGTGTGAATTTGCCTACCCCATGGGGAATAGAAAAGATTGAGAGTGCCAACAAGACGCTAAGGATTGCTATACTTCTTCAATGAAACCTACAAAGAAGCTAGGGGAATCATAGCAATTACAGAAAGCAAGGAGGAACATCATAGAGGCTAGGGAACAAGATTCTAAGGAAGTTGTCTTAGACCCAAAGGATCATGATGATAAATTCCTAATTGGAGTGGATATTCAAGGATCCATCAAGAAGGATCTAATATCCTTCTTACAACGACGAAAATCAACTTTTGCATGGAAACACGAGGATATGACAGGTATTTCTAAGAACATTATAGCTCATAAACTTGGAATTGATCCTTCTTTCAGGCCTGTTCATCAAAAAAGAAGGAAGTTTGCCCCGAAGAGAAATGCAATCATCCAGGAAGAGGTACAGAAGCTGTTGAAGGCAGGTACGATTAGAGAGGTAAAGTATCCAAAATGGTTAGCCAATGTGGTTGTTGTTCAAAAGAAAAACGGAAAGTGGAGGGTATGTGTCGACTTTACTGATTTGAATAAGGCATGTCCCAAGGATACTTTCCCTCTCCCCCACATTAACTCTATGGTGGATGCTATCGCGGGGCATGAAATGCTAACTTTTATGGATGCTTCATCCGGATTTCAACAAATCCAGATGGAATCATCTGATCAAGAGGATACAACATTTAGAACCCTTACGGGCATATATTGTTATATTGCTATGTCGTTTGGTCTTAGAAATGCAAGTGCCACGTATCAAAGGCTGGTCAATATGATGTTCAAGGATCAGTTAGGTGATACCATGGAGGTCTATATTGATGACATGGTAGTGAAATCGAAGAAAGCAGAAGACCACCTCAAGGATGACATCCTTGACAAACAGAACATGAAGCTAAATCCTTCTAAGTGTGTATTTGACGTCAAGGCCGGAAAATTCCTTGGATATTTGGTGACCAAAAGGGGAATAAAAGCGAGCCCAGAGTAGATCCAAGCTATCATAAACCTCAAGTCCCCGACGAATGTCAAAGAGGTTCAAAGATTAATGGGAAGGGTAGCAACATTGAACATGTTCATCTACATGTTCATCTTGAATTCCTCAGAAAAATGCAAAGATTTCTATGACATTTTGAGGAAAAACAAGAAATTCGAGTGGACGGAGAAACATGAAGCTGCCCTCACCACTCTAAAGAACTACTTATCCTCAACCCCTGCTCTGATGAAACCTGTGGATGGAGAACCATTGATCCTTTATATGGTTGTTTCTCTTACGGATTTAAGTGCAGTCTTGGTAAAGGATCATGAAGGTAACGAACACCCTATTTACTATGTAAGTAAAAGTCTCCTTGATGTATAATCCAGTAGTGACATAGAGGAACAAGCAAATCTTGAAGTTCAACAGCTTGAAGAAATCATGGATCCTTGGACACTCTTCACTGATGGAGCCTAAAATGTTAAAGGAACAGGATTGGGAATACTACTAAAATCACCATGGGAGACATACTACCCCACTTGATAGCTTGTGAATTCCAGGACACTAACAATGAAGCAGAGTATGAAGCACTCATTGCAGGTATACAGCTAGCCAAAGGTATGAGAATCAGGTATCTTTAAATCTTTGTGGATTCATTATTGATTGCTAATCATTTTAATGGCTCATATGCTGTCAAAGGTGAGAAATTAATAAGTAAAGGATCTTGCAGGATCCTTCGATTATTTTAACATTACACAGGTACCTAGAGAAGAGAATGTAGGGGCTGATGCCTTAGAAAACCTAGCTTCAGCCTTGAAGCTCCCTGAGAATATAAAAATTCCTATCATTCATGTCTTATCTCTTGTAATTGAGGAATGCAAAGCAATGGAAGTTGGTGGGAATATACTCATAGATCCTGAGGATCACCCTCATGATCATTCATCCTGGATCCTTCCAATAATGAAGTACATCCAAGATGGAGAAATCCCGAAAGGCGAAAACCCCAAATCTTAGCCAAGGCATCTTAATATACTATTATACATGATATGATATACAAAAAATCCCTTGCAGGTCCATACTTAAGATGCATCGAAGAACCCGAGATCCTGGAAGTTTTAAAGGATTTCCATGAAGGAGATTGTGGCAATCATACCGGGGGGCAGAGCACTATTCTCCAGGATGCTAAGGACTGGATACTTCTGGCCTACTATGAAAAAGGATGCTATGGAATATTCAAGAAAATGTGATGCTTGTCAAAGGTATGGCAACATCCTACACCAACCAGCAGAACCCTTATACCTATTGTCTCCTCATGGCCGTTTATGAAGTGGGGAATGGATATAGTTGGCAAACTCCCCACAGCTCCAGGAGGAAAAGTCTTTATGCTAGCAATGACTGACTATTTCTCCAAATGGATAGAAGCTAAAGCATTTCCTCAAGTCAGGGAGAAGGAAGTTATATCCTTTATTAAACGAAATACTATTACTATATTTGGTATTCTTTCTGAAATTATTTGTGATAATAGTTCTCAATTTATTGGGAAAAGAACAACTAAATTTTGTGACGGTTGGAGAATTAAGATGATCACTTCAACACCAGTTCATCCACAAGCAAATGGCCAGGCAGAATCAAGCAACAAAATCATCATCAACAACTTGAAGAAGAAGCTTGGAGCAAAGAAAGGCAAATTGGCTGAGGAACTACCCTATGTGCTTTGGGCAGATAGAACAACTCCAAAGAACGTCATAGTATAAACACCACTCTCATTAGTCTTTGGAGCTGAAGCAGTAATCCTTATTGAAATGGTGTATCCAACTGCCAGAACAAGCATCCATGATCCTCAGATGAATGATGATAACCTTGCTCAAGACTTAAATACTATTGAAGAACTTTGAAATCAAGCAAGGTTCAGAATGGCTACTTGCCAACAGAAGATAGCTAATGCATACAACAAGAATATCAAAATCAAAAGATTTGAAGTTGGAGATTTAGTTCTACGAAAGGCATTCCAAAATACAACTAATCCTGCCGATGGAAAGTTAGCACCCAAGTGGGAAGGTACCTACTTGATAGAATCTGAGGCTGGAAAGGGGGCATATCGTTTATTGAATATGGAAGGCGATATGCTTCCAAGGGCTTGGAATGCAATTCATCTCAAAAGTATTTTTGTTAATAAGAATCCTGGATCCTAATCAGTCCCATCAACCCGTTACTTGGTAAAATTTTCATGGCTGATAATTTCATGGCTAAAAATCATATCTTGAATCCTACGAATTAAATGGTAGACGTACCATATACACAAGTTAAAGTCAACGTTGGGTTAGGCTCGTCACCACGTTTAATTGGGCCAACGCCAAGGATCGACTCGTTGCCCGTATTTGTTGGGCTTGTCCCCATGTATTTGCTGGGTTTGTCCCCACGTTTTATCGGGCTAGTCCCCACGTTTTATTGGGCTTGTCCCCAAGATAGTTGGATTTAAGTCCAACTTTTCTAACTGTTATGATTTATTTTGGTTATTTATTTGAACAGGTAAACAATTCAAGACAAAAGCTCTAAGGATCAAGAATTCTCTATTCTAGCAACACAAATGATAAATTGAAAACCAAAAGAGTTATGTTATTACTAGCAAAGCACAAGTTGATCCGGGCTTCACCAACAACATGTGGACCATCCACCCGGATCAAACCACATCAAACTTACCACATGTTCATACAGAAAATAAAGAGCGAAAGGTGGCTAAGGCTTCATCCCCAAAATAGAGGATCCCTCCACCCTAACCATCTTTCATAATTATCTTAAGGATCATAGATCTTGAAAATTACAACTACTATTGTCCAAACAAACCATCAACAAATACCATTCAAAACATTATAAAAAATGGGCTCCGGCCTTGTCTTTGATATCCATCATCCCCATTACCCCTGCCTACTCCTTCACCACGCCTCCGTCACTTTCACTAGCATACTTGATCTCCACAACATCATCCTTGACCCCGCTCGTCCCAGCATCCTCGCTCCTCCTTTCAGCTCTAGCATCCTCACCCTCGTCACCGAAACCCGCTAGTGTCTTCTTCCACATGGCCACATTGCAGTTGGACCTGTCAAAGCTGGCGTCTTCAGCCTCCTCAGCAATCTTGATCCTAGCTATAAGCACCGCCTTGGTGGCCCAAACCTTGGCCTGCTCCGTGACTTCCACCACCTGCTCCTGGGCTCGGACATCTACGAGGGCCAACTGATCTTCCAGAGCATCTCTCTCCGACTGAAGCTCCGCAATCAGCTTGTCCTTCAAGGACATTCCTGTGCGATACTTGGCCAGCTCCTTTTCCGCGTTAGCCATGCTTTCATCATAAAGAGCCTTGAAACCGGCTCCAGCCTGCAAAGAGACAACCCATTAAAAATATGACCAAATCATCTATACCTATGGATCAAGGATCCTTACCGTAGAGAGCTGATCAAACACCTACTGGGCACCATGGACCTCCACTTCAGGATCCCTCTTCCTCTTCCCACTAGCCTTGGAGCGTGTCATCATAGTATTTGGTGGAGCAAGGCTGGAGCTCTTCACATGTTTCTTCTCGGTGGAGCGGGAGGAGATTAAGCTATCAACGTCTTCCAACTGGAACTGACCTAAGAGGTTCTTAAAAGGCTTGTTTCCTGGTTTCTGAGCACCTACATAGAAGAAAAAGATAAGTTTTTCTTAATCTATTACCTTCCTATTTGTTTAATATCTTTTATTAAGTACGAAAGACTAACTTACTTGACATGGTTACGGAGGAGCTTCCAGTTCTTTCACTTGATTCGGCTGATGAATCTTTACCCATGGTCTTGAAAGTCCTATCGAAGGGGTCCAAGGAAAGGAATATCTTTGCTCTCTTGATCCCGTCTAAGTCAGCAGCAAGACTTGAGAAATTGGAGACTGCATAAAAAAAACAACAACAACAAGTTTATAATCAGTAAACAGAGGATCACATATTCTCTAGATCCGCTATCCTAGACTTGAGGATCCAGCGAGTCGATAGGGAATTCCCATTCGGGATGGAGTCCCTCAGAACGAAGAAAAACTGATTTTTCCAACTCTGATCGTTATGAGTGGTTTTAATGATTGGAAGGGGCTAAAAAGGTTTGCTCTTGAAGACGAATCTACTGAAACCATGGGTTACGAGGCTGTACAAGTATGACAGAGCTGAAAGGGTGAAATCGAGGTTTTATTCTTCAATCAATCTTTCAATGGTGTGTAGGGTTCTCCACATCATTGGCATAGCTTGAATATAGCTCATACAGGTGAATGAAAACAAGGTCTCTGTTAGGTTAGGGAATGGGTAAGAAAAGCCGAGTAAAAACGTAAGTGCCGGAAAGTAAACCCATTCGCTGGAGATATAGTCACTTTTGATTTGGGGGTCATAGGGCCTGAACACGGTTCCGTCAGGAAAGCAACTGGAAATGCTCTGGATTGTCAGTAAACTTGCAGATCTCGGAGGATGGATCTTTAAGAAGGTTTGGGTCTGGAGTTCAGGAATAACTTCCACTGATCGCCAGAATATCTCTTTTGATCCAATGAAAGGGGAGTTATAAGGGTGTCAAGCATATTAAATAGGGATAATGATGCGATGGCAGGCGACAGTCACGTCATATTATCGCCGACGGTATGATTCAAAATTCTCGGGATAAACATAACAGCTATTTTCCATTCACACCTATCATGTTTAGGGGCAATTGTTGGGACCAAGATCCTTGATCCTTGAAGATAAATTATCCTTGGCGTTCGCAAATGTCTGCTGCCAGGATTAAGGAACCTAATGGTTCGAGGATCCTCAACAGTTAACTTCAAATATGTTATAACCTTTTTTGTAGGTATGTATTTTCATGGAAGACATATTTTACCAAGTCGTCTCAGCTCGTCCTCCCTCGTGAACGGTCTTGAAGAAGTGGTAAACAAACGTGGCCGAGTTTATAGGAAATTAGTTAGTATCCGTTGTAAACTTTTGTATATAAAAACATTGAATTATGGCTGATCACACAGAACACTTTAGCATACTTAGTATTCTCAGCAAGAACACTTTGTACTCATACTCAGCCGTAATTCCAACCTTTGTAATCATTTTTGAGCATAATATAAATTGGTAGTGATAGTTTTCACTACCCGAGGTTTTTGTGCCGGAGGTATACTAGTTGCCAAGGGTTTTTCCTCGTATAAATCCCGTTGTTCATCTCTTAGAATCATCATTTTGTTCATTTCATTCATACAAGCATCAAATCTCACAAACGGATTTGATTACTTGATTCTTAAACCGATTTTTGACCAAAACAATTATGTAATATGTATTCATCATTGTGTTTTATGTATTAGATAATTTGTTATTTTATTATTATATTTATGTATTATTATTACACAACCGTATTATTACCATTTAAAAAAACACAATGATGATTTGAAAGACACACTGACGAAAAAAAACACAATGGCAAACAGAAAGACACAATGACGAAAAGACACAAAGATACAATGACGTAATTTTTTTTTTAATTTCTATATAACAAAGTCATACTCATATTAAAGATAAAAAACTCTTGTTATTATGGTGATTTTTGTTTAAAAACTAATATTATATGAAAAAGTTGCGGACGTTTTAAAATGATGGGGTAATTGACATTTGACTTGCATGTGGAGAGAGAAAATATGTAATATTACTTTTATATCCTTTTACCTTTGGTCCCCATTTGACACATATCAATCAACAATGTCTTCTCACGCTTTTCATTTTTGTTGGCCTTTGTAGAATAACTCAACCCTTAATTGGTATATTGCCATATAATTCCCTACTGTGTGTGAGTATTAAAGATAATACAATTGTTATGGTTTGACTTTATTAGCTTTGATTTGTAATCATCTTCATTGAATCATTGTATTAATTCTATATTTCTACACATAATTTTACTTTTACAAGGTTTTCATTGTTCTTATTTGGCATTATTTTCTTTTCAAACTTACATATTTGTTTATTTGATTTTTAAAAAGCTTCATTTTAAAGCTTTTGAAAAAGGCTTTATCAATTATCTTTTACTTTTCAAAAATCAAATAAGCAAATAATCAAAATTTGAAATCTCACCCAACACCTCTAATTTTTTTATCACTTTTCAAAGTTTATTGTAAAAGCATTTAAATTTAAACAAAAATAATATCTTTTTTTATCGTTTCCTTTTTTTCTTAAATAATAAATTATTTATACACAAAAGATTATTTCAAATGAGACTTTTTTTAACAGGAAGCAAAAGCAAGCTTATATTAGAAATCACAAAAAATACAACAGACAACCAAGCCGGCCCAATAAACTACAAGACCCAACCTAGATGCACCAACAGCCAACAGCCTGCAGGGCAACAACCCCAAACTTTATGCGACAAAACGAACCCAATTCCAGTGGCGGATCTATAAACTAATTCACGGGTAGCGTAAAAAGTTTTTTAAACGTACATTAAGAAATTTTTTTTACCAGTTTCGCGTTTACGGGGCCTGACTACCTTTCGCGCGTAGCGGAGCCCAGTAACGCGTTTTGCTCGTGCAGGTGTCTGGTTACGCGTTTGGCGCGTCCCGGGCTCGGCTTCGTGTTACAAGCGTACCGGAGCCCAGTTAACCCATTTTCAATGGCAGATCAAAACAAGTTGGTTTATAATGGGCGAATCAAAATAACCGAAACTTGTTTACTCAATGATATTGAAAATATTCAAACTAATTAACTTACTAATACAATGATTTTATTGATATCTTTCGATCAGATCAAACACATATTGTTAATGAGTACTTTTAAAGTTTACTCAACAAAAGTATTGATAAACACAATATTTAATTAAATAAGAAAATAAAAGAGTCGCGCATGTTTGAACTTAAAGTTGGAATATTTAAACTTAGTGATAAACCGATGTCATTGTTTTTTTTCTTTGACGTTTAAAAACGTTGCTAATAAGATGTTGTTTACTCATCTTCAAAGTTCTAAACAAAATTTGAACCAAAAACCTAATATCAATTCCAATTTACACATAAAACTAAAGGCTAAATCCCTAATTAATTCCAATTTAAATATAAACCTAAATACCTAATCAATTCCAACTTAAAAATAAGCCATAAATCCTAAATTAACTCCAATTTAAACATAACCCTAAATACAAGAAATCTTACCGGAAATGAGAGGTCGGAGGTGGAGTGGTTGAGTGAGGTCAGGAAGTGGCTGGTGGCGGATAGAGGTGGAGGTGGCGGCAGCCATGGTGAACTGATGGTGTGTGGTGAGCAGAGTCTATAGAGACAGAGAGCTGTAGGTTGTGCCTGTGTTCACAATATCGGGTCCTTTTTTTTATTGTTAATCTTAAAAGGATTATTTGGATTATTGGGTTTTTTGGTTTGGACTTTATAATTCAAGTAGACTTTTGTTGGGTTTAAGTATTAAATTGGTTGGGCTTAAAATGCATAGGAGTAACGTTATCTTCTTTTCAGGGGTAACGAAACACGAAAATCGATCAAAAATTTTTTTTTTACACTACCGGTGAAACGTTGAGGGGTAGCGGAGGCTACCCCTCCTCATTAGCTAGGTCCGTCACTATAATTCGCCCACAAGACTGAAGCCCCCCCCCCCCCCCCCCGCGCTTGCGCGGATCTATTTCTTACCCAAAGGAAGCTTAGAGTCTTTACATTATCCACCACCGTACCGACTGTTACCAGCAAACCGTCATGCACCATTTCAAACAAAACTAACCATAGAAAGTTTACCTTTGTTAAAATATTTAGAAAAAACCTATATCTGTTATGAATATTAATTCAAGATCAAGATTTACCCATTTAGATCTACCAAGCAAGTGGATGAGCTCTTTGTCAAACTTATTGGTAATGTCCCATACTACATGGCCATCAAATAGTTAATCTTGTCTAGAGAAAAGGTTAATCTTTTGTAGTATAAATACTAGCTCAATGTAAAGAAGAAAATGCACCTCATACATAAACATTCATAAGTGATACATTTCACTACTTTCTCTCTTTGCTAAATTTTCTAAAGTTCTCAAGTTTTAGCACTAATCTTGTATTAATTCTTGTAAAATCATAACACGTTATCAGCACGAACAACTTATATCTTAATCAAGAAAGGTATTAGGCACAAAGGTATCCCATATAAACATCATAAACACTTCTTTAATTTTACACATTATACACACACACATATACATCTATAAAGTAATACCAATAATAATTAAGTATAAAGAATGTTATTAAAATTTGACAACAATGAGACTACTAACAATCTAACTTTTATTTATGCATCTAACATTTAATTAAGTATCTAACTTTTACTAACTTTTATTGACGTATCTAACTTTTCATTATGCATCTAACTTTTACTTTCATCGCAACTAACTTTTCCTTATATATGCATGCTAATATTTTAGTTAGAGTTTACATTTATTTATGTTTACTAACATTTTTATTCTTATTATTGTGTGTACTAATTATATACTTTATAAAATAAACTTCATTTAATATCTTACTTTAAAATAATTAATATTATATATATATATATATATATTACATTGTAACAGAGATTGCATCCTTTCATCCCCTTCTGTTTCTCTCTCCGTAGGACACCGGTAAATTAAATAGGTCATTAAGTTTCAGACAACTATCCAGGCGAAATTTATTAAATCCGGCGTTCTCCTTCATTATTCTTCGATGCCATCGTCTCTACACTTTATCTTCCTCTCATTCAATCTTTTCGAGTGTCTCCATTTGAATGCGCTGAATTACGTTTCGTACAGTGTAATTTTGTTGATTTGGTGTTAAAATTTACCTGTTTCATTGGCAGTTTGCCCTAATTTTATCATATGTGCTTTGATTATATAGTTGTTGAGCTTGGCAATTAACCTCACTGAAAGTTTTTATGTTGTATTCAACAATATTTTTTTTATTCTTGGACTAAATTTTGGCTCATTTTGTGCAGCTAGCTGGCCAAATCGCTCGTGCCACCACCATTTTCCAAATTGAAGAGGTGAAAATTTAACTTTTTGTTTAGTAGAATATAGTTGTACATTGGTATTAGATTGAATTATAACTTGATCCAGATTGTATGTTGTGATTCAAATACTCACTTCACTTCTACTCTTTTTGTGCACATGCATAACTTTATATACAACCTAACTGAAGCAATCGCTTTGATATATTGGTTCCTAACTTATCTGAAATATGTATGTTCTGTGCTATTTTTATCCAATTCGCTTATATTATCTACAAGATTCAGAAAAGGCTTAGAAAAAAGAATTATACCTATTGATATATTTAATTTACCATTTTTTTTTAAATATTATTGATCCAACATTATATCTAATGTGGCATTGGTATTGAGTGTTTGATTTACTGTAGTAAAGGTTGATTAACTTTAATGATGTTTTTATAATCATGGGCATTGTACAATTCGATCTTCGATGTCCCCAATGTGTTAACGGGATTATAGGCGATCCACAAAGTGATTGGGGTTTTGATTACCTCATATAAGAGCTTAATAGTTAATACCATAAATCATAAACTTCAAGCATCCTCATTGGTTCCTTTACATTTCATTGAAAGACACTCAAGGTACCATTATATCATTAGAGAAACTTCAGCAGATCCTCTGTTTCCACCAAGGAGTTTTTTTATTTTTTTTTGGTTAACAAAAAGGCCCTTGTGATGCTTGTTTCAAATGATGAGTTTAATGATGATGAAGCTTATGTTTGTGAGGAGAATAATAGCAGGAATGTGACGATTGGTAATTGTTTTGGTTGTGAGGATGCCTATTTAAGGTTGTTATTCACATTTCCGTTTGTTTTGATGTAAAAGACTTCATTGATGATTCTGACTTTTTAATACTTTATAGTGACAATGATGATTCTGATAACAAGTCAACCGGTGGCGCCTAATGTTCTTAGATGGAAAAAGGTGGAGTTATTGAAGGTGCATTAATCGAGCTAAGCCATGAACACAAGCTTAATGTTGTGGTCTGTTTTTGATCTTTTTGGCCTCCTTTGAGCCTTAACTATTAGATGTACATTCAATATTAAACTTGTTCTTTAAATACTTCTGATAAATAGGAAGAAGTAAAAGCCCGTATACTGCGTTTGGGGCCGATCTTTCAAACGAAAAGGCAATTTAGAAACGCGCTTTCCCGAGCAAAAAAAAATGAGCCTCGATGTGAGACAGAAAACACGATTTGCAAGATCAGCGACAAATGTAAGACCTAATTATATTGCATCAAATAGTCTGCGCTGTGTTTTTTTATTCCTTCCCAATTTTTAGCTTGTTAGTATGTTGACCTTTTTTATTTATTTATATATTATATTTCTTTAGTGCATAAGAACTTGAATAATTTATTAATGTTTAGAGGCACCATCAATACAAATCCCATATAGAAGAAAAAAATTGTAAGAGACAATCCTGCAACTGAAGAGGCAAAGAAAGCAAAGGCTTTATAAGAAGAAAATATTCGTCAAGAAAAAATAAAAGCAGAAGAGGTTTGTAGAAAATACACATTTTTATAATTGTATCTAATCTTATTTTTTTTATATTATTGCTAAAGAGTTGTTTAATTTTCATATTTTGTGTGCAGGCCAAGCATCAAGCTGAAAAGAAGAAATCGGAAGAAGCTAAAGCCAAAGCATTAGAAGCTGAAAAAGATGCAAAAAAAGCTTCTGAAGTGGTGGTTGCAGTGAGTCAAAGAAAGGTTGTTGAGCCTTTGATTGTTTCACAAGGAATCTGGAAAGGACCTGCGGTTCCCAGCACAATATAGGTTAATACAACCTCTTGGAAATAATGTAGATGGGATAAAGATACGTAAAATGAGCACTTCTCTTGGTACTGGATAAATTACTAGGACCTGTTTACTGTATTTTTATTTACAAATTGGTTATGAATAACTTTGTAGTTAATTTTCACCGGAAGTTATTGTGAATTGGTACATTAATTTATTATTAATTTGCAAAAAGTTAAACCACACCTCTCCAATATGCCGTGCTAGGTTTGGATTTGACTTGGCACAAACAAGTAATTATGGAGGATATTAGCATTGTACCCCAGGTTGCGGGAGTTAATGAATGAAATAAGCAAAAACATATGTTATATTACATGTTCATGCTCAGTTGGGCCTGTTGCCAACCTGCTGGTTACATGATACCATCCAAAATTCCCAAAACACCCTTGAAACTCAATTCTTTGAAACTGACTAAAAATGTGTGGAATGAACGTGAAAGCCCCTATCTCTTGATGATATATTGATATTAGATTCTTGTGTTGTTCTAGATATACATCTTGTCCCACAAGTGTTTTTGTTTATGCTTAAAAACATCTACAAATCTACCTTCGATTGACTTTAAAAGTTCAAACCCATTTACAAAGGAAGTCAGTCAGTTGAGCTTGTTATCAATTAAAAATGGTGGCCATATCACATTTACCAAAGCTACTTGAGCATACAGTTTGTATATATCATGATGGCGGGGTCAAGCATGTAACATTAAATAAGGGTATATTTGTAATTCGAAATGGACTTCAAACTAAACAGAAAGTGAGAAAACACATAAATGGTTAATTACGACCGACTAAAATTAAAATTAAATTTTTGCATTACTATGAAATTTGAATGTTTCACTTAACCGTAGTACATCATATAAACCGATATTTGACTGCTTTTCCCCTTTTCCTCACTCGAACATAAGTGAGGTGACAATTTTCATTTGAAGTAAATATTTTACCACAAGTATCAATATTAAACAAGCACATCGTAAATAACCTTTACTTAAATGAGTATTATACCATATAAACTAATATTTGGCACTTGGCAGCGTTTTTTTTCTTTTCTTTTAATAATAATAGAATACATATCATGGTAAGAGCTAGAGTTGTAAATATAAGCATAAGGTTTTTTTTGTACCTATCATGTTATAATAGTGTGTACATATATTGTAATTGTTAATTCTTATCTTGACTAGAATTTGTCATCTACCTATCTACCTGCTGATTTGAGTTACAAAATTATTTTAAAAACCAAAAATCAGATACTCGTCACGAATCGGTATCAAGCTTGGGATGATTTTTTTGTTTATCAAATTTAAACAATGATAGATACAGCCGCACAACTATTTTATATCCATATGAACAAAAATGTCACAAAAAACCATGTAAAACTAACCATGACAATCACGTACCGAACCGCTACCTACCAAATTTCCGCCCCCGTCGCAACGCGCGGGCACTCCCACAAGATTTCAAATGAGAACCCCTTTGAGTTTTAAGAACTCGAAAGAACTCAGTGTAATCGAATTTTTTTTACACATGCGTAATATATGTAAGTTACATACACGTAAAAAAATTATAGAATTTTTTACGCACCGAGCCAACTTTTTACACATGTGTAACGGACGTAAAAGTTAGTGTAACCACTTACATCTTTATTCTCTCTCCTACTTTGACTTTTTTGCCAGATTTAATCTCAACCACATATTCCATTCCACCTAATTAAATGTGTGGCCTAGAATGGAGTTCTTAAATTCTTACAACTCAACATGGTTCTTAAAAGATCCCTCCTCTCTCTCTCTCTCTCTCTCTCTCTCTCTCTCTATATATATATATATATATATATATATATATATATATATAACCGTTATTAAACGGGTATAAAATTACCCTATAAATTTCCAATTTTCAATCTCATTTCTTTCACCATAAACACTCTTCAACTCAAGATTACTCAAGATAATTTTCAAGAAATGATCCATTCGGTTCTGGTGTTAACCACCATAATGTTGATAATCTTATTGTTCTTAATTTGTAATCTCCCACCTAAGGAGTTTGATTTTTTCATTTTCCTTTATCTATTTCTAGCTCTACCTTTGTATTTTCTTTCAATTTTAATAAGTATGTAATCCTAATGTTTATCTTATTTGTGTTTAGTAATAAAATGTCAAACATCGCAAAACTTGAATTTCCGGCTCTTAACATCACCGGAGATAATTATATGCCGTGGACGACACATGTTAAACGACATCTCAAATCAATGGGTGTTTTGAAAACGATAATGGAGGGAAATAATTACGAAGAACAAGACAAGGCAAAAGCCGATGTATACCTCCACAAACACGTTGATGAGATGTTACAATTTGAGTATTCAAATTGTGAGGATCCATACGTTTTGTAGAAAGATTTAAAAGCAGATTTGACCATCAAAGGGAAGTTCTACTTCCCACTGCTAGAGATGAATGAAACAATCTCAGGTTTCAAGATTTCAAAAAGTAAACGAGTACACCTCTGCTTTGTTCAGAATATGCTCAGCGCTCCGATTTTGTGGGCAAACTATTACTGAGGAAGATATGTTGAAGAAAACTTTCTCCACATTTCATGCATCAAATATAAATTTGCAACAACAATATAGGTTGCAAAATTTTAAAAGATATTCCAATCTAAATTCATTTCTCCTCGTAGCAGAAAAGAATAACGAGCTTTTAATGAAAAATCATCAATCTCGTCCCACCGGATCACTAGCAATCCCAGAAGCAAATGTTGCTACTAATAATGATACTAAAGACTCTGGGAAAAAGTGGGTAAGAGGCCGTGGTCGTGGCCATTTTGATAAAAGCCATTTTAATGGTCGAAACCGTCTTTTCAAAGGTAATAATAATTACCGAGGAAATTTTCATGGTCATGGCCGAAATCAAAGAACTACCAATTATCACGCTCCACAAAATAATAATTCCAACCAACACAATAAATGGAATGAAGCTGGTAGGTCCGAAAACAATGGCACTTCCTGTTTTAGATGTGGTAGTACAAACCACTGGTCAAAGGCTTGTCGCACAACTCCACATCTATGTGAACTTTACCAAGCCTCTCTCAAAAGAAAAGAGAAGGAAGTGAACCATGTGGATAACTTTGATGATCTCGGTGTTGAGCTGAACACTGCAGACTTTGATGTGGAACTCTGAACTTGATGTTGCTTGACCACAATATATGCAACAACTAAGTGTGTTTCCTGCTATCTTTAATTATGTGTTTTCCTTCATGTACTGTTTGTTTTTTGATTAAATAAAGTTCTAGTTAAAAAATCATAATGTCTTCGTTATACACTTATTATTTTTCTTAATACTTTCAAGATTAAAATGAACATCAGTGGAGCACAAGATCAAACAAATGAAGAAGATATATGTATAGCTGATAGTGGAGCCACGCATACTATACTTAAATCGAAAAAATATTTTTATGAAATGAAACCAACAAAAGGGATCGTGAATACAATATCAGGTCCTACAAACTTGATAGAAGGAGTGAGAAAAGCTAATTTAGCATTACCAAATGGTACAAAGCTCATAATAGAAAATGCTTTGTTTTCCCCAAAATCAACAAGAAATTTGTTGAGTTTCAAAAACATATATCATAATGGATATGATACTCAGTCAAGAACTGTTGGTAATGAAAAATATTTGCATATTACAAGCAAAGATCAGATATTGGAAAAATTGCCAATGCTCCATTCTGGCTTACACTATACACATATTAATGTGCCGCAAGCACATATGGCAATCAAAGAAAATTTTTGTGATCCTAAGACATTTAATTTATGGCATCAAGTAGACATTTAAAATATCATAATGTCTTCGTTATACACTTACTATTTTTCTTAATACTTTCAAGATTAAAATGAACATCAGTGGAGCACAAGATCAAACAAATGAACAAGATATATGTATGAGGCCATCCAGGATCTACAATGATGAAAAGAATAATTGAAAATACTCATGGGCATCCATTGAAATATCAAAAGATTCCACAATCAGATAAAACCCCTATGTGTGCATCTTGTTCTCTTAGAAAATTAATTACAAGGCCTTCGCCAGTAAAAGTTGAAAAGGAATCACCTGTATTTCTTGAAAGAATTCAAGGAGATATATGTGGACCAATTCATCCAGCATGTGGACCATTTAGATACTTCATGGTTTAATAGACGCATCAAGTAGATGGTCTCATGTCTCTTTGTTATCAACTCGTAATATAGCTTTTGCTAAATTTCTTACACAAATTATTAAATTACGAGCACATTTCCCTGATTACACTATTAAAAGGGTGAGACTTGATAATGCTGGTGAATTTACATCACATGCTTTTAACAATTATTGCATGTCTGTGGGAATTAAAGTCGAACACCCCATTGCTCATGTACACAAACAAAATGGCTTAGCTGAATCATTGATTAAACGTCTACAGTTAATAGCTAGACCATTAATAATGAGAACAAAACTTCCTGTGTCTGTTTGGGGTCATACAATTTTACATGCTGGCTCATTAATTCGTGTAAGACCAAGTGCAAATCATAAATACTCTCCCCTACAACTTGCCTCTGGCCAATAACCTGACATATCCCATATTAAAATTTTTGGATGTGCAGTGTATGTTCCTATTGCGCCACCACAACACACAAAAATGGGTCCTCAAAGAAGGTTGGGAATATATGTTGGGTACGAATCGGCTTCCATCATAAGATATCTTGAACCTTTAACGGGTGATGTATTTAGAGCACGTTTTGCTGATTGTCGTTTTAATGAGGCATTTTTCCTTGCATTAGGGGGAGAAAACAAAAAAAACAAGAAAATGATGTCTCATGGTATGTACCTACATTGTTACATCTTGATCCAAGGACTAAAAAATATGAGAAAAAGGTTAAAAAAAGAATGCATCTACAAGAAATTGCAAATTAATTGCCTGATGCATTTACTGATACAAACAGAGTTACTAAATCCCACATACCAGCTGCTAATGCCCCAGCTCGAATTGAGATTCCAAATAATCAAGTAGATAACAAAATGGCTCAGGAATCTCAGAATCGTTTGAAACATGGAAGACCAATCGGTTCAAAGGATAAAAATCCTCGAAAAAGAAAAACTCTTGAAAAGGAAGTTAATCACAAAGTGAATGATCTTGATGAAACATTGAATACTAAAACCTCCCATGAAAAGGATGTTGATAATAAAGAAATGTTAATAAACTATGTTCAGACACATATCTTGTGGAATCAAGGTGAAATGGAAAATATTGATAAAATATTTTATTATTGTGTAGCAAGTGACATCATGAGTGGAGATGATGATCCTGAGCCAAAATCTGTTAATGATTGTCAAAATAGACATGAATGGGATAAATGGAAAGGCGCTATGCAAGCTGAATTAGATTCACTTAACAAACGAAAGGTTTTTGGACCTATTGTTATTACACCAAAGGTTGTAAGGCTAGTATGGTATAAATGGGTTTTTGTACGAAAACGAAATGAGAAAAATGAAGTTACAAGATACAAAGCTAGACTTATAGCTCAAGGTTTTTCACAAAGGCCAGGGATTGATTATGAGGAAACATATTCCCCTGTTATGGATGGAATAACCTTTAGATATTTAATCAGCTTAGCAGTCTCTAAAAATTTAGAGATGCGTCTTATGGATGTTGTCACAGCTTACCTGTATGGATCACTAGATAGTAACATAGATATATACGAAAATTCTTGATGGATTTAAACTCCCCGAAGCATTAAGCTCAAAGCCTAAGGAAATGTACTCCATCAAGTTACAAAGATCCTTGTATGGACTAAAACAATCTGGAAGGATGTGGTACAATCGTTTGAGTGATTATTTGATAAGTGAAGGATACACAAATAATCTTATTTGTCCATGCGTCTTCATTAAGAAGACAACATCAGGATATGTGATCATAGCTGTGTATGTTGATGATCTAAATATAATTTTGACGCAAAAAGAAATTAATGAAGCAATTGCTCTTTTAAAGAAAGAATTTGAAATGAAAGACCTTGAAAAAACAAAATATTGTCTTGGTTTACAAATTAAGCATATGCATAATGGCATACTTGTCCATCAGTTAACTTATGCTGAGAAACTCTTAAAGCGTTTCAATATGGATAAAGCAAATCCTTTAAGCACCCTGATGGTTGTTAGATCACTCAATGTTGACAATGATCCATTTCGTCCTTGCGAGGATAATGAAGAGATTCTTGGTCCAGAGATACCATATCTCAGTGCAATTGGAACTCTTATGTATCTTACTAACTGTACAAGACCTGACATTTCTTTTGCAGTTAATTTGTTTGCAAGATTTAGTTCAACCCCTACTAAAAGGCATTGGAACGGGATTAAACACATTTTTTGATACCTTCGAGGTACTGTTGATTTAGGCTTGTTTTATTCTAAAGATTCAAAAGAAGGGTTAGTTGGTTATGCAGATGCAGGTTATTTGTCTGATCCCATAAAGCAAAATCTCAA
The DNA here is from genome assembly GCF_021521415.1 of Bidens hawaiensis. Classification (NCBI taxonomy): domain Eukaryota; kingdom Viridiplantae; phylum Streptophyta; class Magnoliopsida; order Asterales; family Asteraceae; genus Bidens; species Bidens hawaiensis. The sequence continues at coordinate 141,297 of NW_027493860.1, read as the reverse complement.
ACTGGATAAATATTTAAGAATGTAGGAACTGCGATTTCATGGCGTTCACAAAAGTAAACACTTGTTGCAACATCTTCAAATCATGCTGAAGTCATTGCACTGCATGAAGCTTCAAGAGAATGCGTATGGTTAAGATCTATGTCACGACACATATTGACCTCTAGTGGACTAGAGAAAGATCGAAGTCCAACTCCTATTTATGAAGATAATGCAGCTTGTGTCTCGCAGATGAAGGAAGGGTATATCAAAAGTGACAGAACAAAGCATATACCACCAAGATACTTTGAGTATACTCGGGACCTTATTAAAGACAATCAGGTTGAGATGAGATATGTCCAATCAAGCAACAACTCAGCTGATCTTTTCACAAAAACACTTCCCATAGCAACATTCCGGAAACACGTTCATGACATTGGCATGCGCCATGTACAGAGGATATAACACATTATATACTGCAACTTGAGGGGGAGCTACAAACTGCATTCTATTTCCCTTAGCTAAAGTTTTTATCCCATTGGGTTTTTTTTAGCAAGGTTTTTAACGAGGCAGTACTTCAAGTCCCCAAAGTTTGCAAAGTGTCATCCAAGGGGGAGTGTTATGAATATTAATTCAAGATCAAGATTTACCCATCTAGATCTACCAAACAAGTGGATGAGCTCTTTGTCAAACTTATTGATAATGTCCCATACTACATGACCATCAAATATTTAATCTTGTCTAGAGAAAAGGTTAATCTTTTGTAGTATAAATACTAGCTCAATGTAAAGGAGAAAATGCACCTCATACATAAACATTCATAAATGATACATTTCACTACTTTCTCTCTTTGCTAAATTTTCTAAAGTTCTCAAGTTTTAGTACTATTCTTGTGTTAATTCTTGTAAAATCATAACAATATCACTAATTTTTATAAATTATAACGTTATTAAAAGATAGGTAAGCAACATTGTCATGTAATTTGCTAAAAATTGCTTATATTTTCGAAGGGAAGTAAATTAAAAGTTACAACAGCTAGAAAAGACTACAATTATTTTAAGTTGATAGAAAATACATTTTGGAAGGATAAAGTTTTGTCTGTTGATATTTTAAATAACGTTTCCCTTAAAATGTAAAGTAAAATGAATTTTCTTTTAAAAGTAAAAAAAAAACGTGTATTTTTCATAGAAGTATTATTATTATATGTTGATTAAAATAGTGAGCTGACTTAAGGAAAAAAAAAGTAAACGTATTTGTTGAAAAGTAAAGAAAAAGTAAAACTAATGTGGTAATTTTTTTTTTAAAGTGTCCCTATTTAGTAAATAAGTTTGTACAGATTAACAAAATGAAGAAAAAAAAATCATAAAATACAATACGTTGTATTGAGTTTTAGAAGAGGGGTAAAATTACTAAAAGTTACATTTTAGAAATTAAGAACCGAAATTTGACGGTAAAAGTTTTGATATCATTCATCTAGTGTGTTCAAAGAAAAGCATGTCCCTTAGTATCCTCTAAAATAATGTCTTGATCTTTTCTAGCCTTTTTGAAAGTCTTACGTTAACGAACGCTTTACTCGATCTATTTTTGTAATGGTTTATAACATTATACTATATATTAAATGAAAACTTTCAACTATAGTAATTTTGGTGAAATCCAATTAGTGACTGTTATGTGACAGCTACTAAGTTTTTTTTTTTTTTTTTAATATTTTGAAATCTGTTTTACTATTTAATGTAAATGTTTGAAAGCAGAAAAGATAACAAACATGAAAGCTATTGTGGTGGTAATGTAGTCATTTGGTGAATCGTAAGTCTTGAGTTCAAACTTGCTGATAACCTGCTTTTTGTATATTTGGTTCAATTTTTTGTCATAAATAGGTAGTGTAGTCATTCACATTTGGTGAATCGTTGGTCTCCAGTTCGAATCTGCTGATAACTTTTTTTTTTTGGGTTTAATTTTTTGGTTTAAATAGAAATAGATTTTTGTATTTATAGATTTCTTACTAAATCAAGTAACGGAAAAGGTGGTGTGGTGGTAAAGCTATTATAACGTACTATGTTTTATGTGTGTTTGAATCGGGTGACCGGTGCGATTGTTGCAAGGTGGGAGATAAACGATAGCGTTGGTGTTAAACGTACACCAAATTGCCTAGCTAAACGTATCACCATAAATGGAAGAAACTTTTGTAACAATTAATAAATCGCACTCACTGTCTAGCTAAACAGAGAAACAACTACGAAGGTACACTAGCGCAACCGCCCCGAGTAACAACTATAACGAAGGTGCACTGGCGTACCGCACCGGGATCACACCTAGTTATATTTCATGACTAGCCGACTCATTATTCTTCTTTCTTCTTCCTTTTCTAACCACACTAATACCAAGATGGTGAGCGTTTTCAGGCAATGGAGATGGCGACCGGTTTTTTGCCGACTTTTCTAGTGAACTTTTTCCCTCGAGGTGGTGGCAATGGGCGGTGGAGTGGTGGTTGGTGTAGGAGGTGGGTGAAGATGTAAGTGGGTGTTTGAGATGAAAGTGGTAGACCAAAACTTCATGATTCCTAGTATTCTTAGGAAAATCAAAGTTCTTATTTGAACCTATGACATTTGTCATTTTCGATTTGATTCGTATTTGCATTTTTATTGTAAACCCGATCCGTTTTGTTTTCTGGATCCTTTGATAATAATAAAATAGTGTATTTTAAGTTATAATCATGTTCCATACTTGCCGTTTTTTAAGGCCCTTAACGGTGTTTAAAACGTTTATTCTATACTCAAAACGACATGAACTACAGGGAGCAAAGTTGCCAAAAACCAACCAAGGTTAATCTCATAAATATTTTACCAACTATAAAACATATTTTTGTCCATATTTATTTTAATTATTTTATTTAAATTAAAGGTTTTATTTTAATTCAAAAGCAACCAATAATATTTTTACATTAAATTTTATTGGTGGAGCCTTCACTCTCTCAAGCTTTTCTCTACACCCTTCGCCTATAAATGCAAGTGTTTCATAATCGTATTCAGCTGCTCATAACATTCTATTCTCTCTAAATTCGGATTTGCAAGACTTTCTTTCCCTTTGTTTTGACTTTTAAAGTCAAGAATAAGCTATTTTTTGCTTTTAACTCCGATTTGGGTAATTGAAACTTATGCTTTCTGATTATTTATGTTATATTATTTTGTTCTTTTGTTTTTCCTTTTTCAACCTTGGTTGATTAAGGTGTTTATGTCATCCTAAGACAAGCCTTTGCATATTAAGGCTATTTTGGTCCATTTTGATATGTGGTATTGGATATGTGGTACCGAGTCATTATTAATTAATCCATGTCGCATGTCACACTTCATTATATATATTCCGTGTCACGTTATTATTATTTTTTTTTGCTAATCGGTGTTATGTCACACCCATTTATATTCAACCTAAATCAACTGTCACATTAATTAATCCATAATCTTAGGATACATCCCATGTTTTTGTAAATTTATTAGATGATAAAAACTAGTCCATCCTACCAGATCACATTAACTAGTACCCTAGCCACACACCATATACTTTAATTCCAAATTGCTGGCTCACTAAATGTCTAAATCCATACACATCAATTCATCATGGCCAATGGATCTGGTAGCGGTTATGTAGTTAAATGGAAGCTAGTAAAGGCTTGTAAGAGTCAAACCGAGATTTTCATCAATACATCAATTTTAAGGGATAAATATGTTATAATACCATTTTACATAATATTGATATGTCGTTCGGGGTTGGATTCATCTTTATTATATGAAAATAAAGTGTTGGTATCCCATTTTCCGTTGTTCTTTTACTAGCCCATTTAGATGTCTAAATGATATTTTAATTACGAAAACCAGTGTCATCTCATTTTGCATTGTGTTGTTGATTGGCCACCGGAAGCCTTTGTTCGTAAACAAATGCAAATACCATAAAATTCTCACGCATACACATGTCACTATTAGGGTTGTAAACGAACTGAACAAAGCCTTGTTTATGTTGTTTGTTTAACATTAAACTTGTTCATAAACGGTTCATAAACGCTAACTGAATGGAAAATTTTGTTTGTGTTCGTTCGTTAAGGAGTTGAACTTGTTCACGAACGCAAACGAACATGTACCATTTAAGAAAAAAACAAAGAGAAACAACATTCTTAATCCAAAACATTAGACATAATCATCCTCCAATCAGCTTTATTCTGATGATGTTAACGAAGCACAAGTTAAATTTATAAAATTATAAACAATAAAATTTATAAAATATTATAAAACTATAAAGCAAACATTCATTAAACGAATTAACTTCAAAAAAAAAATAAATGAACACATTACCGAACGTTCAAAAACACAAATGAACGAACACAAGCTCTGTTCATGTTCGTTCATTTAAGTAAACGAACAAATTTTGGTGTTTGTGTCGTTCATTTATTAAAAGAATGAATGTAAACAAACTTCTCACCAAACGGTTCACGAACTGTTCGTTGAACGTTCGGTTCGTTTACAAGCCTAGTCACTATCTAATTGCTTCCTAAACTTTTTACGTTACAAACTTAAAAACCCCATGCCTAAGAATCCTTTAAATGCACTTTTTTAAGACAAAATTGACTTGTTAGCGGAACCAGAATGCATATTGTTTGCTCATTATAGGAATGTAAATCCTTGATCCATTCATTCAATATTGTTTGGTATAAATACAAGAGATAATCCCGTGATTTTAGGGATTGATATCAAACTAAATTATATACAGATTTACATCAATCATAATCCCGATATACACGCTATTAGACCCCCGCAGTCGAAGCTGGAGGTTCACGTAGGCTTAGACTGGATCGAAAATCTTCGAACAACACCCTCGGCAACCCCTTTGTGAAAATATCAGCAACTTGATATCGTGAGGGTACATGTAGAACCCGAACCAGTCCCCTATGTACCTGTTCTCGCACGAAGTGAATGTCTAGCTCGATGTGCTTCGTCCGTTGATGTTGAATAGGATTGCCCGATAAGTAAATGGAGTTAATATTGTCACAATAGACCAAAGAAGCATGAGCTAGCGGTCTGTGAAGCTCGAGAAGAAGGTTACGGATCCAACATATCTCCGCAACAACGTTCGTGATTCCACGGTATTCAGCCTCTGCGCTTGAGCGCGAGATAGTGGTCTGACGTTTGGAAGACCACGAGAGAATGTTGTTGCCAAAGTACACGCAATATCCCGAAGTAGAACGCCGAGTGTCCGGACATCCTGCCCAATCAGCATCGGTATAGGCATGTAATGAGTGAGAAGTCAAGGGACCGAGTGTAAGGCCGAGATGCGAGGTTCCTTGAAGATATTTGATTATCCGTTGCAGGCTATTCCAGTGAGCGAGACGAGATGTCCGGTCTGGTGAAGGTAAGATATTGAAGAGCACCGGCTAAACTTCTATACAGTGACGGGTTCTCATACTCGGGTCTCGAAGAACTTAGCTTTCCTTTAGTGTCAACTGGTGTTGCTACGGGTTTGCACGAGGTCATACCGGCACGATCAATGATGTCACGAGCATATTTCTGTTGAGATAGGAACATGGTGTTGCCCGTACGTTTGACCAAGATACCCAAAAAATAACTTACTGGACCGAGATCTTTCATTGCAAACTCTGATCCGAGACGATCCATGAGGTCAAGACGTAGCTTTTCAGAGGAGGTCGTCAATAAGATGTCATCCACATATAGTAAGAGATAAGCAGTTTCCGACCCATGATGATAAATGAATAGTGAATTGTCACTGCGATCTGCGTGAATCCCAACGATAGCACATAATCGGTGAACCGTTGATACCATGCCCGTGGTGCCTGTTTGAGACCGTAAAGAGACTTTTTGAGCAAACATACGTGATGTGGATGTGTCTTGTCTCTAAATCCCATGGGTTGATACATGTACACCGTTTCGTCTAACTTCCCGTGTAAGAAGGCGTTTGTCACATCTAGTTGATGGACCGCCCAAGATTGAGATAACGCGAGAGAGATAATGGTGCGTATGGTAGCCGGTTTAACAACCGGACTAAATGTTTCTCCGCAATCAACACCAATCTGTTGGCCTCTGCCATCACATACCAAACGCGCTTTGTAGCGCTCCAATGACCCGTCTGATCTGAACTTGTGGCGAAAAAGCCACATGCTTCGGATGACATTCATATGAGGTTGGCGTGGGACTAACTCCCACGTCTTATTTTTAATAATAGCATCGAACTCGTTGGCCATGGCGGCTCGCCACTCTGGTGTTGACAAAGCGGCTTTAGGTGATTTTGGTAAAGGTTCAACGGAAGAGGTTTGAAGGTTGAATTGCGGTTTGGGTTTGGAGATCCCGTCCATTGCGCGTGTGCGCATGGTGCGAGTCGCCGGAACGGTGGTAGGCGGAGTTTGTGGTGTTGGCTGAACAGGTGGAATGGGTACGTCAGTGTGCGCTGTTTGGGTTTTGTTTCGTCAAGAGTAGGTGAAAATGGGTGGGGAGGAGGTGTCCGGCTGAGAATTGGAGGGTGCCGGTGCATGGGGTGTTGTCACACCTCGTTGAGTAGTCTGCGGAAGCGTAAAACAGATACAACTGGTATCAAATACATTGTTCATAAAGAAACAATACTAACTAATTTACAATATATTAAATCGTTCTAAAATCTTTTACAAACTAAGTGATTCAATCAAACTAGTCCGTTAACTACTTCACTGCATACTCGAACGCTCATAGCATCGATCACAATCCCAACACGAAACACATAAGCAATCTATTCCACCTTTTTGATTACCTGAAAAGCATGTTTAAAAAACGGTCAACTACGAATAGTTGGTGAGTTTCATAAGTTTAACGAAATCAGTTCTGCGTACCACACAGTCATAGTTTGTATGTACGCGCGTATGTAAAAATATGCATTTACGTTTGTATAAATATGTACAGCCGTATCCTTGTGTGTGCATATACACACATGTAAGTTTATAATATGAATTCGAAATTTCGGTAAAATCGTGATTGTTCGTACTACGTGTTTCCAACTTCCGTGTTTAACCAACCACTGTGGACCCCCTTCCTCCCACAACGGTTCCACATAAACTCAACCACTGTGGCCCCCCTTCCGCCCACAACGGTTCCGTGTTAACATCAACCACTGTGGTCCTCCTTCCGCCCACAATGATTCCATGTAAACTCAAACATTATATAGTGTACACGCAAATAATTAGTATATTCTACGCATAGTATTTCCTACGGCTAATCACATAGCATGTATATAGACACATATACACATATAGTATTTATCACGTGTCACCAAACACTGTGGCTCCCCATCCGGCCACAATACGTATAATCACATTATTTTCTTAACATTCATTTCATAATCAAGTTAGTTTGTTTAATAAGTTGCAGCAGAACTTGGCTCATAGGCCATACTCAACTTTAGTTTATAAGTTGCAGCAGAACTTGGCTCATAGGCTATACTCAACTTTAGTTTATAAGTTGCAGCAGAACTTGGCTCATAGGCCATACTCAACTTTAGTTTGGTACTATTGTGGCCCCCCTTCCGCCCACAATAGCCCCATGGTCATCACAGACCACGTTATTCCTCATGGCCGTTACAGACCACATTATTCACCCATGGCCATTACAGACCATGTTATTCACTCATAGTCATTACAGACCACGTTATGTTTAACAGTACACAACGTATTTGTATAAATGTGTTGTCACGCGTAATTTCGTTATGTTTTGGTATTCGTGCCATATCCATTTAATTTGTTATTCAACACTACTATTCACCATTCATTTGCACGTAATCAATCGTTATGTTTGTAAGGACTTTTTGTATGTAAACGCTCAGGTAATTTATTTCCTGAACCATTTCCAGATAGATAACGTATGTAACTATGCTTTTCACCCAAAAATTTCGTAAACAGGTTGAAAAGAGGGGTCATGAAACTCACGGTTTTGTAGGCACTTAGTGCGAGGTCAGCTCGGGATTCGTTTCCCTTGCTATCACTTAGTCCATATAATTAATATTATAATAATATTAATATTTTAATATTATTATAATCCTTAAACTAGACTGGGCTGTATAGTTAATCTGGTTATAGCTGTTATACCCAGAAAGTGTCAGTAGGCTTAGATTATGATGTTGTTCAATGTCTAATGTTTAAAATCGAACTTGGCTCAGTTTCCCCGTTTCACCAGCTAGGCCAAGTTGCTCGTTTATGCGTTTGGAAAACAGTTATGGGGATGTAAGCATGGGTAAATGTGTTGGTTGATAAAATGATTAAGATATAAAGAAAGATCATACATTGGGTCCCGGATTAGCTACGGGACCCGTTTTCGTTTATTCAGTTTGATTTGAGAAGAAACACGCACAGTCTATCCAGATTGTCCAGGCTTCTCATAAAAAGTTCGTTTTTACTTAATTAATCCAAAAATATAATTTTTTTATCACTCTTGGTGTTCTGATATTCCCGCAGGTTCGTTAATTATGAACTTGCCGGTTTTTGTCAGAATTGAATTTACTTAATCTTCAAATTAGCATAGTTAATTAACCGTTAATCATTAAATTATGAAAATTTAGTTACTTATCAAATAAAACATTTAGATTTTTATAAAAATATTTCTGGAATTATTTACTGATTTATTAATTTATTAAAATTCATTTTACCTGCTATATTTAGCCTGAAAATCGTCCGTTTATCCCAAACGATTTCCAAAAATTCCACAAAAATTCCTGGATGTCCAAATTATATCCCAAAATCATCTGTATCAATTCCAGAATGTAACAACCTTGTTCAGTATTCTTTTCGGACCAAATTCGGCTATACAATTTCATACAAACGCATATGCACAAAACACTTTTAGACTTTTCCAATTGATCCCAAATTTCATATGTGATCAAAATATACCAAATCTGAGTTCCCCACAAAAATTTTCAAGCATTTTAACTATTTTTCCCAATTAAACGTTCCAATTCGGTAATAAATTCGCCAAATATTCTCGGATGGTCGAAAAATTACCAAATTTGAATAGGGACTCAATGATATGGTCCCTGATGTCCCTGCAAAATTTCCTGACCTAAAAATATGCACATCACAACCTTAACCTAAACAACCCGTAAACGAATGTTTCGGCATTACCTTTGTGGTTTTCGCCCGTTTTCGCTCTCTTAATCCAATTTCCGGGTTCTCGTGCTTCTATATAAGCTAAGTAAAGTTACTATATCACAAACCAAGCATGTATCATCAAGAGACCAGCCACGAAAGTTAGGGTTTCGGTTAGGGCTCTAAATCGAACTTTTGAACCGTAAAAACGTCGTTTAAACCCTCTAATCCGCGTTTATGGCCAAGAAAGATATCAATTCAGATTCCTAACCATATGTATGATCAAAATATGTTTTTGGACCAATTTTAGGGTTTTTGCATGGTTAGAAGTAATTTTTGGTAATCAAAGACTCATGTTTATGTAAAATCCATGTTTAAACAAGTTAAAATTGATCAAAATCATGTAGTATACCTTGTGTTTTGGATGGTGTTGTTGAAGAAAAACAAGAGCATGTTCCAAGGTCTGGATTTTTTTGGAAAATATCTAACTTGGAATGCTTAAGTATAAAGAAAGGTCTAAGGTGGTGATTTTTCCACTTTGGCGGGCTAGGATCTTTTTGGGCCCCTTTGGGCCCAATTTTGGCCCATTAGTCTCGTTTTGCGTGCCCAAACATAAAATACAGAGTCCAAGTTTATTTCGGGTTTGGTTCTTGGCGTGAAAAATCTACCAGGTACGACAAACATTGCGAAAACGAGTGTTTTTCGGCCATTTTTGTGTAAATTTAGAAAAACATACTATTTGTTTGTAAAAATCAAAAATATTTTCATGGATCGCTTAAAACATCCCTAAAAATTGTTTGGTAGATATTTTTCGGCTTAATGGATGATACAATGCTTGTTTCGGAACTACCTTTCGCGTTTAAATCCATAGCGGGTAGTTAAACGAGCATGTTTTCGTTTAACTAGTTTGCTATCTAACTAAGGCCTTAATATCAATATGTAGGCTTATAATAGATATATATCACTTATAGATGGCCCCTCAGGACACCTGGGTCATAACCATACTCGTTCGGTTAATCGTTTGCTCGCTACCCAATAAGCAGTTAATCGCTTATTCGATAAACGAATACTAAGATATATATGGTTTTGTCACAAATGTCACATTCTCCCCCAGTTAAGAAATTTCGTCCCCGAAATTCAATATGCCAATTACGCCCCTTTAGGTTATAGTTTATAAGTATTTGTTTCGTAATTCGTTCTTTCTGTTTCCAAACACGTTTGATTCCTTGTTGTAGGTTCCACCAAATTTTATTCATTGAGATTTTATTGCGTCGTAACTGTTTGATTTTCCCCGCTCAACATTTTCACAATTCTCTTTATAGATTTTAGTTATATAAAATTTTTCAAATGGTATTAATTTCGTCCTGTCAGTAAAGCACTCATTCTGATTCGATATATATAAACTATCGGGAATGAAGTAATTTTGTTTAATACGCTACGGGTTAACCTTCAAGGCAATTTCCTACAGTTCCACGTATTCTCAAGTTAACTTGTCGGTTTCATTAGCTCAACTAACACCTCTCAAAAATTTATAACTTCTCGCGTTTATCAGTATAGCCCTCTTGTTAGCCTCATGCGGCTCTCGGTTTGTTATTAATATTACGAGCTTTATCTATGATTCCCGAAATCGAATCGGATTTTGTATTTTGGATGTCGCCAATTTTTCAATTTAATTAGGTGGCGATTTATATTCTTGCTCGTATAATGTAGTATATAACCACTTGTATAATATTACAATGACTGTTAGTGTATGTGGATTGAAAATACCGGTCTTACTTTCCTCTAATGTTTGAATAGTTTGTTTGGTTTGATTGTTAGTTAGAGAACAACAGACCGCATTCAGGTCGATAAGAGATCTAAAGTTTCATACATAATTCACCAAGGGTAAGATTTTGTTAAGGCGAGTTTTTCAGTTGGATAGTTGTTACAAGTCAGAAGAAAGTATTCGGAGTGGATCAGTCAAGGAACTATCATTCAGCTTTAATTGCTTTCTCGGGATATTTCAGGAACATGTGATAGGAGATCCATCGTAGTTTGTTCCCCTCTTCCAATGGGGTATTTCAAATTGTTGTAACGTCCCCGAGGATCTTTACTATTCCACCTTAACTTATTATAGTGCACAACTTTACAACAAATGTGACTATAATCTTCCTTATACCAGTTCATCCATAAATTTCCCTTACATCTCTACACCTTACATTAGTACTTTGTCAAACAAATCATCTGGACAGACTTTTCCTCGTTCATGCCCGGTCATTGAGGCTATAACATCTTGAAGTTTAAGTTTCGGTTCTTGTATTAAGGAATTTCTTCGGTTTTCACAGTTATGATTATTAACAATTCCACCCAATCACCATATGTAACCTCCGTTTGAACTCAATTAACTAATCCCTACTAACTATTACATAACGACTCCTCACTTTCATCGAGAGTACCTCGACACGGAATAGCTAGTTGTTTAGGTTGAGAGGGCAATTTTGAACAGTATATTTAATGGTTATAGTTTTACCTTTAGTAGGTTCTATAATATAAGAATTTATTATGTTACTACATGGTATATATTTTTCCAAGGTAAAGTTTTGTAGAAACGATACATCTATCAGTGCCCACATTAAATAAAACTAAAGTATACTAGACTCTGAATGTACTCGTTAATGCACTTACTTTATCTGATTTAATCACAATACGCGCCCTCTAGTCGGGATGGACATCGATGCTGGTTCTTGATTTTGTCTTCTCATTGCAACTCAATTCAAACCAGGCAGTCTTTCTTGGCGTGCCCCATACTTCCACACTCATAGTAAGTATAACGGCTTATTATGGGTTGGTTTTGGTGAGTTGGTTGTTGTCGGATCGATTAGGGCCGAGGTAGTTGTGATTACTAAAGTTGGGTCGGTTGGTTATAATATTCATAATAGTTCTACAATTACGGGCATAGTGTACAACTTTCCCGCTTTTGTGACATACCTTTGTTCGACCTTCTCTTATGTGATAATAATTACACTTCCCACACTTTGATGAAAGCTTATTGTATATTGTTCGTTCGGAATTAAAGCTGATCGAAGTATCGGTTTAAGTTGTAGGGTACGCACGTTTAGTTGGTTGTATCTCTTGTACTCCTGTTTCAAGATTGGTTCACTTTGTACTAGATGCTTCCCCAGGCATACTCAACAAATTATTCTTGACCAAACTGAAAGTTATCACACTGGCATATGTCACGGAATTCTCAAAGGTTTGGTGGTTAACTGGATTAACTAATGTCCTTATTTCTGAGCTACTAGCCATAGCACCATTCGAGCCAGATTGTTAACACATTTTGTGTATTCCAATTTGTATGCACCTTTCATTTTACTACCCCATATAATCTTTTAGTGTCACTAAAATTTACAAGTTTGTATGACATAGATTGTTAAAACGAATATTCTCGTCGTGAAGGATCACTATTGTTACGACTAGTATTCATGTTCGGTAAGAGATTCCCGTTTCCAATGGCATTTAGTGGGGGAATTTATTAATATTGGTAGTAGCATTAATGTTCAGTGGGGGAGTATTATTCGTGATAATGTTAGTATTGGTTGGGAGTATGACATTTGCAACCGTATCGGTAATGGGCAACGAAATAGTATTCGCGGCCGTGTTAGTGTCCGGTATTTGATTTGTATTCATTGTTGTGTTAATGCCAGCAGCGAATCATATTGCTATTGTCAAAGTTACTGTTTGCAGTTGCCGAGCAATCATCTCGGCCACCACTGCTTCACATAGTATGGTTGTTTTCTCCGGGGCCATTCTATAAAAATAATCAATTATACCACAATTAACAACAATGCACTTACACAACTAAGCGCAAAAGGGGTCACATTAACAAGTAATCAGGTATTTCAATTAGCACGTATGTATCATACGGATCTGTGCTCGAGTCTGTATACTAAGGATAGTATGTAAAGTTAGCCTAACAAAGGCCAATGTTTATATATATATATATATATATATATATATATATATCAAAAGTTGTCACCTAGTGACAAGTAATTGTAACCCAGTAAGGGTAAGTGTTCGTAATGAAATATCCAATTCGTCACCCATATCAACATAGCACCCTACTAGATGCTTGCATGGGGTATCGAAGGCTATATACAACAATATCGTACTACCCTTATCTATCTAAGTACACATTATACAATTATATACGGTTGACAACTTTCCCGACAATTATTCCGGTACGATCCCGTCATTAGGCAATTGTTTTTGTTCAGCCTCTTCCGTAAGTAGACAATTGCTCGTTATGAGTTTAATTAGTGTATTATTATATGAATGCACTCGTATATTCCACTAGACCCTTAGAGGTTGTTAAATATAAATATAGAGTATATTCCTTCGCCAGGTCATTCGGTGCACGCAAGCATGTTGGGCCTACTAAAAGTGGTAGTTTACGGGTTGGGTTAAGTATGTCCCGTTCCAGTCAGCATGTCATCAATTCGTGAGCATGAGGTTTCTCTCCTACAGTAACCAATTGGAATTGGAAAAATATAGGAGAGGTTGGAAGTTCTCGTTCATAGATGGTTCGAAGAGTTTGCAAGTTAAGGAGGTTCATCAGAGTTAGTTGTACTGGTGAATTGTAAAGGAAATTATTATTATTAATATTTCTTTTTGAAATATCGTTAGTATATTATATGTACTGGTAGTCACGGTCTGTTTATAGAATTGGGGAATCAATAAAGTAGTTATTGTATTATAATTTGATAAATCGGACTCATCACTAGGTACTTTCCTAGGAATAGTGTTTGTTTTCGAGAAGCGAAAGTGGAGAGACGAACGAAAAACTGTTTAGTTTACTGTTTGAAAACGAGTGTATAGGATAGGATTGGATCCAAGCAGAAAAGTATTATATATATTCTTTTGAAATTTTTGTATGTAGGTCACACCTCCCACAGTTCGTTCCCGGCCTTGTATATTAAGCCCCTTTGTGGTTTCGTCACATCACCAGACTTAGTTAAACTTGTTGAAGCATTCTCATATTCTCACTCACAGGCAACACTGGTTCTTCATCTGTCGTAAAGCTACCCGATCTCGACATCTTTCGGTGCAATCGTTAATCAGAAGAAAACGTTACTCGATAGTTTAGATCAGCATAAAGGATATTATTAATCAGTACTGAAACTAAATATTTTATTTGTTATGAGCAGGTATAATATTAATTATAAAAAAATATAATATAAATTTTGATACGATATAATTTTAATCATATTATGAATTAATATTGATTATAACCGAATATAATATTCGTTACGATAAGATTCAATATCATCGGTTGTAAGGCCCCGAACCCGGTAGCCCTACTTTAGCGTCGGATTTACTCATAAACACAGTTCTTCAAATCAGAGTTTATTAAAACTTTTCGCGGAATATAAAACATCAATCATTTGTTACAAAACGTTAAACCTTTTCTTTGATACCATAACACAAAACTTTATATTTAAAACATCTTTACTTCTTTCTTCAGATGCCAGCCGTTCAATCCATGCCGTGTGTCATCCTCATGCTAACTCTGTAATCAGCTCACCTGCGTGCATACTAAAAGTCAGCTACGCTGAGTGAGTTCTAGTTAATCGAACGCCATACAATACATACACATACATACATATCCGTAGATACATATCCATACTTCACTAGTTACCCTTCTGTTCTACTTACATACATGCTACCATACATACATACATGTCTACAATCACTAACCTCAGCCTACCGAGAGTACGTTCATAGTTCACCGTCTATACCTGTACTCAAGGTCGTGAACACGTACAAAGGTCCGCAGTCCTTACCTATGTTCACCCTTTATGGTACGTGCAAGGTCCGCAGTCCTTCCCTATACCATCCTACATCCACAACACGTACAAGGTCCACAGTCCTCCCCTATGTTGCAACCTAAACCATAGCACGTACGAGGTCCGCAGTCCTCCCCTATGCTACCACAATACAACTACAGCACGTATAAGGTCCACAGTCCTTTCCTATGCTGATGCCTATCTATAATACGTATAAGGTCCGCAGTCCTTAACTACGTTGTCGTCTATTATCTATAACACGTATAAGGCCCACCGTCCCTATCTACGTTTACATCTATCATCTACTTTACGTATAAGGCCCGCAGTCCTTAACTACGTTTACATCTATCATCTACTTTACGTATAAGGCCCGCAGTCCTTAACTACGCCATCACCAGCCGAGTCTATGTCCGACAAAAGCTAGAGGGATTTGCCATCCTAACTTACTATGTCGAACGTAGAACTCACATACCATTCGTGTACCTGTATACACCTACTTCACATATACAGTAATTACATCATAGCATAAGAACACCCTAGGCGTTCTTTACATCATTCATTTAACAACCATACCTCTTGTCGATACGTACAATATCCGAAGATCGTTCACGCCCCGACAAGTATTCATTTGTAATGTTCATACATCTTCGATGTATAATATTCGTACCTTTATTTTTGACCTGACAGTACGCGCAATATCCGAAGATCGTTCGCGTACCGACAAGCAACCATTCATATCCATCACATATATCACATATGGCATACACTTATCACTTAGGATAAATGTATTAACAACACATCGAGTATGCACACAGCCCCGAAAACATAACACATATATGGGGCTAGAAACTCACCTGAATACTGTTACGCTCTCCGTTAATAGTTATTCCCCTCTTGAGTTGTGCACGGCTAACTGTATAATATTTACACGTATCAATTAGCTACTACTACTTATGTTGCGTTTCTATCTTTATATGACCCACAACGAACGGGGGTCCGGGGGCAGCGCCCCTGGTAGCGGGGTTCTGGGGGCGGCAGCCCCTAGCGGGGTCCAAGGGGCAGAGCCCCTGGCTGGGGTTAAGCTGCCAGGTCAGCTTGGAAAAATTTTATTTTCGATAACTGCCTTAACACATTTTCCATTAGGTTTTTAATTTATTTTCTAAACGAACCTCACTTCAGGCGAAGTTAAACCTTAGGCGAACTTGGCTTCAGGCGAAGTTATACCTTAGGCGAACTTGGCTTCAGGCGAAGTTAAACCTTAGGCGAACTTGGCTTCAGGCGAAGTTAAACCTTAGGTGAACTTGGCTTCAGGCGAAGTTAAACCTTAGGCGAACTTGGCTTCAGGCGAAGTTAAACCTTAGGCGAACTTGGCTTCAGGCGAAGTTAAACCTTAGGCGAACTTGGCTTCAGGCGAAGTTAAACCTTAGGCGAAGTTACGCTTGAAGGCGAAGTTACGCTTGAAGGCGAAGTTCATCAGGCGAACTTAATCTTGCAGGCGAAGTTATCGCGCTGCAGATCTGTTTGCCCATAACTCCTTCGTTTCTTAGCCAAATAACTCGATTTTGGTACCCACGGAACCGTATGATCGGCGCCTACAAACCCCAACCATCAAATCGGCCTAAAATCGACGTTTTAGGGGTCCGATTTGGGCAGTTGGGTTTCGGGTCCGGTTAACCCATCCAATCCTAACCATTTTCAGTAATAATAGCTTTGTTAGATTAGTTCTTACCTTACCAACTCAGATCTATCAACAAATCTCGGGTCTCGGCTTCGAATCTAGATCGGTTAGAATGTGTGTGTTTTGAGGGTGTAAGGAGTGTGTGTTAGGGAGTTTGGTGAGAAATGAGATATTTTGGGATTTTGGGGGTATTTATATCCCTGAAATCCCATTCTCATTTAACCTATCTCAATTAACCCAAGTCCATAACCCACTTCCATTACCCGACACTAGCCCGACCCATACCAACTCCTATTCTTTTATTTATTTCCTGATAACCCGAGTAAACTTCCCATCTATTAATAAGTAATATAATTAATATTACCTTTGAAATTTCGGGATGTTACATCGGTAGTACTGTACGTACACATATCCCTATCCCTCGTCTCAGATAAGCACGTATGCACATTTCATATATACTCTACATCACCTTTATGCACGTATGTTGCCATTTTTACCTATCAATATGTTCCGCGACTTCTCCCTGAATTCCTTCGTACAAGCAAGTCTGTTATTACGTTCCAGACCATAATAACTCACTTGCCCTACGAGTTCATCCCGGCATCCATCAGTATCTATCGTTACTCATTATTAACTTTCCCAGTGATAATCGAGCCTACGGTTATATTAAAGGTATCCTAAGGGATAACCTAATCCTTTATAACCAATGGCTCTGATACCAACTTCTGTCACACCCCGTTGAGCGGTCTGCGGAAGCGTAAAACGGAAATGCAACAGATATAACTGGTATCAAATACATTGTTCATAAAGAAATATTACTAACTAATTTACAATATATTACATCGTTCTAACATCTTTTACAAACTAAGTGATTCAATCAAACTAGTCCGTTAACTACTTCACTGCATACTCGAACGCTCATAGAATCGATCACAATCCCAACACGAGACACATAAGCAATTTATTCCACCTTTCTGATTACCTGAAAAGCATGTTTAAAAACGGTCAACTGCGAATAGTTGGTGAGTTTCATGACCCCTCTTTTCAAACTGTTTACGAAATTGTTGGGGTGAAAAGCATAGTTACATACGTTATCTATCTGGAAATGGTTCAGGAAATAAATTACCTGAGCGTTTACATACAAAAAGTCCTTACAAACATAACGATTGATTACGTGCAAATGAATGGCGAATAGTAGTGTTGAATAACAAATTAAATGGATATGGCACGAATACCAAAACATAACAAAATTACGCGTGACAACACATTTATACAAATACGCTGTGTACTGTTAAACATAACATGGTCTGTAATGGCCATGAGTGAATAACGTGGTCTGTAATGGACATGGGTGAATAACGTGGTTTGTAACGGCCATGGGGAATAACGTGGTCAGTGATGACCATAGGGCTATTGTGGGCGGAAGGGGGGTGGGCACAATAGTACCAAACTAAAGTTGAGTATGGCCTATGAGCCAAGTTCTGCTGCAACTTATTAAACGAACTAACTTGATTATGACATGAATGTTAAGAAAATAATGTGATTATGTGTATTGTGGGCGGATGGGGAGCCACAGTGTTTGGTGATACGTGATAAATACTATATGTGTATATGTGTCTATATACATGCTATATGATTAGCCGTAGGAAATACTATGTGTAGAATATACTAATTATTTGCGTGTACACTATATAATGTTTGAGTTTACGTGAAATCATTGTGGGCGGAAGGGGGACCACAGTGGTTGATGTTAACGCGGAACCGTTGTGGGCGGAAGGGGGGCCACAGTGGTTGAGTTTATGTGGAATCGTTGTGAGAGGAAGGGGGTCCACAGTGGTTGGTTAAACACGGAAATTGGAAACACGTAGTACGAACAAACAATCACGATTTTACCGAAATTTCGAATTCATATTATAAACTTACATGTGTGCATATGCAGACACAAGGATACGACTGTACATATTTATACAAACGTAAATACATATTTTTACATACGCGCGTACATACAAACTATGACTGTGTGGTACGCAGAACTGATTTCGTTAAACTTATGAAACTCACCAAGTATTCGTAGTTGACCGTTTTTTAAACATGCTTTTCAGGTAATCAGAAAGGTGGAATAGATTGCTTATGTGTTTCATGTTGGGATTGTGATCGATGCTATGAGCATTCGAATATGCAGTGAAGTAGTTAACGGACTAGTTCGATTGAATCACTTAGTTTGTAAAAGATGTTAGAACGATGTAATATATTGTAAATTAGTTAGTAATGTTTCTTTATGAACAATGTATTTGATACCAGTTGTATCTGTTGCATTTCCGTTTTTCGCTTCCGTAGACCGCTCAACGGGGTGTGACAGGTGTGGTGGCTGTTGCGGTAGGCCCCAGGTCAGGTTGTGTAGGGGAGGATGTGGCAGTAGCGATTGGGTGGTTAATAGAGTGGTTGCTGACATATAGGGGCTGCCGGGTGGAATGGATACGGTGGGTTTGGGTGTTATGGGTTGGACGTGGTTCCAGAGAGTGGGATGTGGTGGGTCGGATAGAAAGGAGTACGGGTCGGAGACGGGTGGGGGAGTTTTGGCATATGGGAAGGTGAGTTCATTAAAAATTACGTGGCGGGAGGTAATTATTTGACGGGTAGTATCGAGACACCGGTAGCCTCGATGTTGGGGTGGGTAGCCGAGAAAGACACACACATTGGAACGGTGTTGGAGTTTATGTATTGTAGCGGAAGGTTTGAGTGGGTAGCAAAGACATCCGAACACACGAAGATGCTCGTAAGAGGGTTGACGGTTGTATAAGACTTTTGTCGGTGTTATTGAAGTTGTTGGTTTTGTTTGGGAGTATTTTTAGTAAATAAGTGGCGGTTTCTAGAGCATAATGCCAATAGGCATTTGGGAGGTTGGCTTGAGCGAGAAGTGTGCGGACCATGTTGTTTATGGTGCGGATTTTACGTTCCGCTTTACCATTTTGAGATGAGGTATATGGACACGATAGACGGAATGTCATACCGTGTTGGGTGAAGAATTGATTAAAGGCGTTATTGACATATTCCTTGCCGTTGTCACATTGCAATTGTTTAATTCGTTTTTCAAATTGTGTGTGAATTAATTTATAAAAGTGACAAAATATAGAATGTACTTGGGATTTCCTACTAAGTGGAAACGTCCATAAGAAATCTGAGAAGTCGTCAATAAATAAAATATAATAACGGTGACCCCCGGAACTCAAAACCGGTGAGGTCCAAAGGTCACTGTGAACAATGTCAAATGGTAAAGTGGTGCGATTACAAGAATTAATAAAAGGGAGTTTAGCAGTTTTCCCAAAAACACACGGTTCACAAACACGTTTATTAAACTTAGAAAAAGAAATAAATGACGACTTCTTGAGGGATTGTAAAGGACTTGAGCCTGGATGACCAAGACGTTGATGCCATAGTGTCTGAGAGATCGCCACATTTGCTGAGGGAGAAGTAACTTTGGAAAGCATTTGTGGCGTCAATAAATAGAGATCACCGGTACTGTTGCATCTGAGGATAGGGGTTCGCGTCTTGAGGTCCTTCACAGAAAAAACCAAAAGGGTCAAATTTAATGGATACCCAATTATCTGTAGTTAAGCGATGTACAGATAAAAGATTATGTCTAGGTTAGGGGCATAAAGGACATTGGTAAGTTTTAAAGGTGGGAAAGGTGGGGGTAATGTCTGGTTGCCATGTCCAAGTACGGGTATGGTCGAGCCATTGCCAACGATAATATTTCGATTGGTGCTATTATTAAAATAAGACGAGAAGTTATCTGGTTGATTTGTCATGTGTGTTGTAGCTCCGCTGTCCATAGCCCAAGGGGTTTCTGGTGGATTTAGTGACATAGTGTATAGAGCTTGTTCAATGTCAGTAGGAGCATACCCGATTGCATATGCCTGATTGGGTCTCGGGCCAAGGATACCCGGGGCTTGACTACCTGTTGGGCGAGGGGTGGTAGGATAGGGGCATGGGGGCTGTTTAGTCCATTGATTTGCTTGTGTGTTATGACCCAAAGTGGGCTGAAAAACCCAACGACCTGGTACAGTAGAGTGTGGATACGCGAACTGATCCCCACGGCCCTGAGAGCCACGACCACCATAACGTCCTCTGCCGCGCCCTCTGGAGCGACCCCGGCCACGGCCACGGTCCGGTTGACAGTCTGATTGTCGTTGTTCGGTCCATAGATCCATTGGAGGACTATGGCATCGAGTCGATCCCAGAGGTCATCAGCCGGCTGTGGAACGGCCTGTTTGGCTGCATCAACGGAGGAGGGAGTGGTTTGAGAGGTGGTGGTTTAGGTAGAAGATGGTCGTACACCTGGTAGGCACGACAGTGGATCTTGAATAATACGAACCAAGATGTGTATTGTCCGGTTTCATTGTCAAGGGTGATGGGGATTAGGTTTTTGATATTGGATACTGTGATTGCGGTGTGGAGTTTCGTGTCCATGAGGAAGGGAGGAGGGTGCTGCCGGAATTGAGAAGAGAAGGAGGAGGAGTAGGAGTAGGAGGAGGAGGGCCGGCTGGCTCTATGATACCATATAGGAATGTAAATCCTTGATCCATTCATTCAATATTGTTTGGTATAAATACAAGAGATAATCCCGTGATTTTAGGGATTGATATCAAACTAAATTATATACAGATTTACATCAATCATAATCCCGATATACACGCTATTACTCATATTAAAAGAATCGCAAGAAGGCAACACTTCAACGCGTGTAGTAAACCATAGTTCAAGTACGTATTCTAGCTGCACTAACATTTTAGCCCTTTTCTGCGCATATAAACTTAAGCAGCTGCAGCCGCCACTATCGAGATCTAATTTTCATGTTTGGGTCCGGTTTCTAATTTTCATGCATGCATTGCACACGCTAGTTTATGAAAGAAAGATTGGTGACAATGATCCATGTTTCCTGCTTTTGCCCCACCGACAACGCAACTTACAGCAAAGTATGTAGAGTCCGCAGATTATAAATGCATCCGGTACATCAGTTAGATATAGTGGTGTTAAACTACAAAAATACTATCTATCCCTCACTATACCCTCTCAATTACATATCCCAAAATTTATGTCTTCGTTGTGCAGCCCATTTTGACGTTAACTCATCATTGGGTGGCCGAATATCCAACAAGATGACAAGGCTCATGCGTTGAATAAACAGGTATCATTTGCTGCTTATAATTAAAGTTTGACAACCTTAATTCTGCTTTTATATCATCATTTGCAAGCTCCAATATCTTGGGCAGCTGAGATGCTTGAACAAGGGTTAGAGTCAAACTTCCCGGGTTATTAGAATAACCGATAACAAGGTTTCTCATGAAGTCGTTTGTTGCATTGTTTACGTCCAAGTTATCCCCCCGGCCGGGAACTAATCCCCAGTAAAATACAATGTTGGACATTTGTATGTTTGCATCAATGCACTCTGTTGGGTTTGGGTCACATAAAGCATGCATCTCTTCCAACTGTCAGTCATGACCAAATACAACATAAATAACTACAATCGAACCAACTGATTATAAAAGTTACTTCTCATGCAGCTTATCACGTTATGTCATAAGATGTTGAGTTTTAACATAAATGTGTCAGATTTTGATTTATATTTTAGCACCAACAGATCAAACGGTAGAACATTGACTAAAAACAAGTCAAACGGGTCAAAAGCCGAACAAATGGTATTCTTCATTAGAGGCTGTTAGAACGTATTTACTAAACAAATGAGTCGATTTTGATTTATGTTTTATCACCAACGAATCAAATGAGTAAAAACATGTTGAAAGTCATACAAATTGTATTCTTCAATTTGTAGCTTTATTATACAACAAAATTAATTACTATTTGGCAATTGTATTTTAATAATCTCACCTTTGTGCGGTTGGGTTGGTCAATAATAATCCCAACTTTCGAGATAAGTTTTACATCAATCAACTCGTATCCTTCTTCCGATCAAAATCCATAAAACATCATTTTGAAATTTGGATACAACTTAATGCCGTTAAGTTTATTTTAACAAAGGTCCAATGAGAATTTTGTTTTTTAAAGGTGGGACCACCGGCAGGAATATTCTTAGTGGGTTTATTATCGGCCAATGACAAAAAAGCTGGTTTAATAAAATCCAATTTGCCTTGCTATATATTTTAGTTTAATATATCTAAAAAGCTAATTATTTATTAAATAAAATATATCAGCAAAAAGCATTAGAGGGTCAACCCAAACCATATTAGAGAAAAGACACGACAAGAGCCTGGCCTTTATATATGGGTTCAACAATGTGATCTACTCATGACTCAAATTCCTAAATATTAACTCGTAACTCGACTCGCTATCCGAATTAATATTAAAATAAAGAAAATATTCAACATTCTAGCTTGGAATAAATGCATCACCTAGCTGAAACTTCCACTGTTGGTCAAATTACTAAAATAACCCTCTACGTGGCGATTAACATGACCTTGTTATAAGCAAAGCCAATGCTATAATTGTATGTGTTGGTGATTATTAATGCTATAAAGATGGCATGCTTACCTTAACAAGAAGACTGTGGAAGCGCGACTTAACCCAGTGTACCCAAGTCCCAAGCTCGACGTTGTTATATGCTGAAACGCATATTTTTATGAAGCGCAAGTAACTCTTTGAGTAAGGAAATGGCTCAAATAGGTTACCCCAGTCAAAATGTGGCTTGAAAGGATCCTGCAGTAACAGGGTTTGTTTGATAAGAAAAAATGGCAATTGGGTCACCTTGTGCATGTATATTACAAAAACGGTGATACAAACCCGACTTCTCTATGGGTTTGTTTTAGGCCTGGGTCCAAGGGAGCTTATGGGTCAAAGAAGTTATTGAGTAAGAGGGCAAATTGGAAGATGAAGAGCTAAGGTTTAGATAATAAATTATGCAGCAGTTACTAAGCAATTAGGTTTATATATATGTTCTTGTTCTAGTTTACAGAAATGCATGTTTGATATATTAAAAATATTTGGGTTATTATCCTTGTATTTGGAGAATTGCCATCTCGAATCGGCTAACCGGAGACTAGCCCATCTCGAATCGGGTCAACTATCCTTGTTCGTGTTTATTTTAATCAATCTAATTTTGGGGTTCTATCATTTGGTTCCATTGCCGGGAAATTCGAATGACACTTACAACCCGGAATTCGGTTATCGCTACCCAGTTATCAGCCATTGCGTCACGATTAGACTCCATCCTAGCAAATCTGAAGGATGATATTGCAACAATCAAGACTCAGATGATCGGAGATGGCAGTTACCGTGAAAAAGCATATGAGGATCGGAAGAACACAGTGGCTGAGGACAGTTTAATGGCCGACAAAAAAGATGAGATGGTCAACTCTGATAGCTGGAAGGGTCACAATCAGATTCTGGAAATTAAATCCCATAAGCTTGATTCACCTGCCAAACCTCAGTCATCTCAATCCACTCGAAGAATTCATTCATGCAAATCTAATTCGAAAGACGCACGATTCCTAACATGCAAATTGTTGGAATCATGGGGAGTGGAAGGGAATACCGAATCGGAGCAACCACCTGTGACTGAAGGGGACACACATGATAAGGAAGAAATGGCTGAAATTAAACGTGCCATCAAACAATCATTTAGGTGGGATCCAGATGCAAAAGACAAGAAAATTGCCAGGCCTTCACAATCCGCTTTAGCTTATGGATGGGTCTATGATGCGGATCAGCCTACAATTGAATGGCTGATTGCTTGGCTGATTGTTTCGTTTATCAAAATTTTCGACCTTCAATTTAACACCCAAAGACTGATCTTCAATTTTCGATTGAACATCTAAAACATGCTTAGACAGATCTTCGGTCTTCGATTGAAGATCTAAAACTTGCTCTAATCGATCTTCGTCAACGCTACGGCTGCTGTCTGGGATTTCTTCGTTGACTAGATCTTGATTGTTGCACGGGAGGGGTGTTCCAAACATCACGGATTTGATTTCTGCAACATCACCCCTCATTTGGGAGACTATGGCGTCGAGCTTGGTAGCGATGGCTGCCAACTGAGTGGCGATTTGATTGGATGTAATACTGCTACCATCGTTACCTTCCTTCTGGTTATTCCGGGCATGCACCATCGTGTGTCCCGGCAATGGAACCAAATGACAGAACCCCTAAACTTAAAGAAGAAATTAAAGGATAGTTGACCAGATTCGAGATGGGCTAGTCTCCGGTTAGCCGATTCGAGATGGCAATTCTCCAAACATAAGGTTAACAAACCCTAATATTTTTATAATATATAAAACATGGATATCCATAAACTAAAACAAGAACATATAAATAGACCTAATTGGGATAAATATTGCAACATTTATGTCCCTAATTCTTTGCTCTTCATCTTCCCACTTAATTAACCTTGACCCATTCGATCTAGCCTATTGACCCACCCATCTAGGTACAAACTAAGCTTTCAAAGTTGCAAGTTACTGTTAGATATGGGTAAAATGACCAAAATACCCTTTTATGGATGTGATTTCAAACAAACTTGCAACTTTTGGAACTTAATACCTAAAGATATGCTTTTAAACAACCTACAGGGACCACTTCTATAATTAATTCTGAGTAGTAGATAATATGTACAAATATTCAACCTATTTAATATTATTTAACAGAAAAGATAGTTGTAGACCTGAGTCTGACGATATCCTCTACGAAACTCGGACCTGATCTTGTTAAAGGTACTAGTAGTGATGTTTGAATAGCAATACTCTTCCGGAGTGCTTGGCAACCGAATAGGCATCAATACTCGGGTTCCTGGGGGGAGAGGTGGCAGCAAAGGCATTGGTCCATCTTCTACAACAACTGGTTCAGGCCACGGCCAAAAGGCATATGTTTTTAAAAAGGCTGACATCAGGTTGACCAAACTGCAACTTGGGTTCTTGATACAAATAAAAGCAGTCAAAACAGCCAAGTGGATGCCCCCAAACAGCCCAAATAACTACAAAAATGGAATGAGGAGAATAGGATTAATAGCACATCATAACAATTTATAGAAAAACAGGTCGTGAATGGGTAACTCTGTTTTATGCATTTTGTTAATTTTACAATCAGTTGTACCTAAATGTGAGTGCATAAACTATATTATTTCATTGAGATGATTTTGGAGGCTCTATGCTTCTGTTTGGCATGTATCCTCTTTGCTTTAATCTTTCAGGCTAACCCGCATGACCCGTAAGAGATAAAACATAACCCAAATCAACCCATTTTCTAATAGATGATTTTGGAGGTTTTATGCATAAGAATACACTTGGGGTGACTTTTGACCCGTCTGGCATGTATTCTTTTTGGTTAATCTTTTAATTTAACATGTATCGCCCTTTAGAGTTAAGCATAACCCAAATCAACCCATTTACAGGTAAACGGGTCAAAATTACCACCTTAACTATACTATTATCCAACAAGAGGGGAGTCAAAGAAGCAAAAGAGACGTGTTTTTTATGGGTCCTAAAGAAAAGATAAATGTAACTCCGATTGAAAATGAAACCCTTACTTCACTATACACCCCTCTTCTCTTTGCCCATGACCTAACACATTGCAACAGCTCCTGAAATATCTGCAAGAAAACAACTAAGTTAACAAGTGGGATAAACATGCAACTCATCTTGTCAAAAGAGAAACATTGAAAGGCATCAATGTTTTCTGGTGAGACTAATGCTGATTTCATACACCACTGAAGAAAAGTTAAATCTTGAAAAAGACACCTGCATATGAAGAAACAAGAACCAAAAAAACGAAGAAAAAGAAAAGACAAGAAAATTATGTTGGTCCGAGTTGCACACAAGCAACTTGTACCTTCACATCTGGAACAATCTGCAGGATCCGATTCATTACACGTACTCCAGAAAAACTCATCCAGCTCGTTTCATCTATATCCTTTATGAACGAAGAAGTGGATACATCCACATTCTGAAAACATAATAAATCAATAACGGAAACCTATGTGCAAGAAGCATAAGCATCATTCACACTCACCTCAGGAACAGCCGTATATTGAAGTTTAGCAAAAGCCAAATCAATCAAGACTCCATCAAAAATAAACTGCAAGATCGGAACCTTGGCTTCCTTGAGAGAGTGGATACCAGACACCTCTGGTCTCCCTGCAAGCATGTTGTACAAAACTATGAAGAAATCCTCCTGCAAAAACAAATGAAGAATCAAGTTCAGAAAACTTTAGAGTTCCAAAATGTTTGTAGCAATATACCAGTGAACAGAAAGAAGACCCACTGCCACAGAAGCAAAACAGGGGGCAACACAAACAGCATCAATGTTGGAGTCTGCATTATAAACCTGAAAACATTGATGGATAAATCAGAAGACTATAGGATAAAAGCAAAGAGAGTATACGAATACAGAAACTCACATCAAGGCCATATGATCCATAGACTAATAGTGTTGCAGAAGCATGTTTGATCTGGTGTTGTGGCAGCCTGCGTTGATAAGCAACTCTTGTAATCCAAGTCATTAGTATCTGCATCATCAATAATCGTATGTAATGTAATGTGACTTAAGTTAAAGAAACAAAGTGTTACCTGTTTAAGGTTGTGAATGAGGTTGTTTCTCTTGAGCTGTTCTTGTGGAGAAACCAAAAGCCCCTCATCACTCATAAACTACAACAAAAGCCAATTGCAAACAATAACAGCCCAACAAACTGTCTGCATGTGATAAAATTAAAAGAAAGAAAGAAAAAAGATGAAACCTTTGGAAGAGAAAGAGAAGTTTCGGATTCAATTTGAGAGACCATATCTTAATAATAATAATAATAATAATAATGTTTAAAGCAAGCAAACTAAGTGATTGCAATGCTCGTCATCGTCATTTTGAAAATGATACGAGGTACATGTTAGGGCTTGGTTTTCAAATACAAATACAAATACAAATAAAAAAGGAAGGATTTGGGCAAAGAAGCTATCTTTTCTTTCCTTTTGTCGCTATTTATTACCTTTTAATTAATTAATGTATCTTTCTTGAGAAATGAGATACATTTGAGTGATAAGTCATCTCTTTCAATGGTTTCTCTTTTTCCGTTTTTTGAAACCATTCAACCGTATAAAAAACAAGTGTTACTGAACTTCTTTTAATTTGGATTAAGATTTGGTAAATAATGCGAATTTAATTTAAAAAATTATTTTTTATGTATATGGATCATCCATGCTTCCCAATTCTTGCCAATTATATTCAAATCACTAACCACGTTAAATTGAATTGTTAAGTCAGGGATAGACATGTTTTTTTACTCTTTATTTATTATATATGAGTACAGTGTCAAAATCGTCCCTAAAGTTTGGTCACAGTTGCGAATTTCGTCCAAAAATAACTTTTTTTTGCAATTAGACCCTCGATGTTTCCCAATCGTTGCCAATTTCGTCCAAATTCAACGTTAACTCAAGGATGTTACTGTCTTTTTACATGTTTGTTTACATTATTATTATTATTATTATTATTATTATTATTATTATTATTGTTGTTGCTGCTACTACACTGAACTAAATCTTTTATATGACTAAAAATAAAGAAGAATGTTAAAACGGATACTATATTAGATTCAAACATACGAATCGTGAGATGTTATATATGTCACCGAACAAACACATAATAATAATAATAATAATAATAATAATAATAATAAGAACAATAACAACAACAACTATAATAACGTAAACATGCATGTAAGGACGGTAACACCACTGAGTTAACGTTGAATTTAGACCGAGTTAACAATTTAGACGAAATTGGCCAAGGTTGAGAAAAATCGAGGGTCTAGCTGCAAAAAAAATATTTTTGGACGAAATTGGCTAAGGTTGGGAAAAATCGAGGGTCTAGCTGCAAAAAAAATATTTTTTGACGAAATTCGTAAATGTGACCAAACCTCATGAAGGATTTTGGCACTTTACTCATATAATAAAGAAAGAGTGAAAAGACATGTCTACCCCTGATTTAACGATTAGATTTAACGGGGTTAGTGATTTGAATGTAATTGGCAAGAATTGGGAAACGTGGATGGTCCATATGCAAAAAATAAACCTTTTGCACTAAATTCGCATTATTTGCCAAACCATAAGGATGAAAATGACACTTTATACTTTAATTCTTTTTTACTATGCGATTTGAACCCAAAACCTCTCCTTTTCAAACTTAGATGTTTAAAGGCTTTGTCTTTGTCAATAGACCGCCACTCACGGCATGTTAAAATGTTAAATAATAATAAAATTAGTAGGTGTATTTGTAACTAAACCAGTAACTTTATTGTGTCTAGCTGTTTCATCCCAATTATTATTTCTAGTTTATTTTATGATAGATGTTTCTTCTTCATTTATGAATTGTTTTGGAGTTTTATATTGTTAACCTTGCTTGCATTATTTAGCTCTTTGTGTGTGTGATTTCATCTCATCTTCAAAAAATCAATCCCATGTTTCTGGAAAACAACGAAGGAATGAGGTGTTCGGAATTAGAAAATTGAACGTCTCTGTTTCTTTACTAGGTTTTTTATATTTTTATTTGAATTTATTTATACAAAACGTAAAATAAAAGGTCCTTATGATACTCTAGTAATATGCTTGTGAAATTTTTATGTAAAGAATTTATATTAATATACAAAATAAAAATAAGTTCTAATATTTCAATAGAAGAAACAAAATAATAATAATCAAAAAGCAATTAAAACATCAAATTGTGTTCAAAACCAAACTCCCTTTGTAGGCTTAAAGTACACATAAGCTTAAAACTTCAATATGATATTTTTAAAAGGTATAATAGTAAATTCATCAACCAAATGCTTGTCCTGACACAATTAGAAAAACTTAAAAACAATTCTAGAAAAATTAGAAAAATCTTGTAATTCTACGTTATTCTACACAATATGATCTAAAGATAAAGGTAGGGCAATATCGATATCATTGGTAACCTCATTGTTGTTTGGAGGATTGAGTATGTATGCTGAAGATGAAGGTAGGGCGATATCTTCAGCATACATACTCGATCCCTAGTTCACTTTTGATATCATCGATAACCTCATTGTTGTTTGGAGGATCGAGTATGTATGCTGAAGATGAAGGTAGGGCGATATCTTCAGCATACATACTCGATCCTCCAAACAACAATGAGGTTATCGATGATATCAAAAGTGAACTAGGGATGAGTTTGGTATCGAATAGGTACCAATCCCGATTTTCTCAAAAACTTGCTACCCGTACTGAAAATGCTTGGTTCACTATCTCGGTACCGAAGGCAAAAATTCGATAAATACCGGTACCGAAACTCAAAAAGTTGGTACTAAATTCGATACATGTAGTTGTACTCGTTTGCTCATCCCTAAAGTGAACTACATGATCATGACACCCATTCAGTTTTACAGTTTAGTCTTATAGAGCATATTTGAAACACTGTCATCCCCCACCTTGAGGAGAAGCTAACTTTTAATGTCATTTCTAATCATATAGTTTTTATTTTTATTTAATGTTTTTTAATGTTGTTTTTAATTTATCAATGAAATTTAATTTTTAAATAAATAATGTTATTTATTTAAATGTTATTGAATGGTGTAAGATGTCTATACCGCCCACGAAAGATGATAAGGAATATAGTGGTGAAGTTGACATGATGCTTACGTGAAGGAGTGAATGACAAAAGATAAGGATGTCATCATCCCTCTACCCGTGGACTATGCGGCATGGGAAGGAAGTATGCGTGGAGAATCCCATACTGAAGAAGGCTACGAGATAGGAAGAAGAGCAGGGCGGCAGGGGTAGGGTGAGCGTGGAGGAAATGGCGACCATACCGGCTTGGCAATGAGGGTGACGCAACGTTGGCAGTGAGCAAGGGTATACCGCATAGTTTATAGCTAGCGTTTTCTTCCTTTTTTTTTGGTTGGCACCATATTATAGTTTTGCTACTCCTTGAAATAAAACAATACTTATTATATTGAAAAAAAAAAGAGTGGAACTTAATTTTGAATAACAAAGCAAACATCATTTCTTTTAACCAATTCATGTATATCATCTGCTGAGGTTGAAACAGAAATAAAACCAAGGAACATGCCCATGATGTTTGTTGCAGAAACTTCGAATCTTCAACAACAAAGTTTCTTACAACACAAAAGTAATTTAGAATTAAAATTTTCATTTGATAAAACACATCCCAAATCTTCTACTCAATTCACAAGCAAACGGACGGGTTGAAATTTGACATGCAATTCGGGTCAAGACATTCACTCTCTTTCTCAAGTAATACAGTTGGCGAACGTTAAAAGAAAAAACTATTAGGTATTGACTTTAGAACGTTATTTCATGACAATATACAATACCAGATCTTGTAACTTTTATTATCATTTCCTCCCTTTCTTCTTTCGTTTACTAGAGCTCCCGGTTTTGGAAGCTGAACCACCATTAGCTGCTGCAAAATTAGATGAACCACCATTGGCTGCAAAATTGTCAAACATGCCCGACTGGACAGCGTTTTGTAACCACTCCATGAATTCTTCTTCCGTCATGGTTTCATCCATGTTTGGTATCCCTCCTCCTTTATGACTCGAGCTTGCCCCCTTACTGTGCTTTGAAATCACACTTGTGTTCACATGAAAGCTCGGTTTGTGAGTATTTGCTGGACATCACATTCCCTGCAACCAAGATAAATGTCATGTCAGTGATGCTTAATAACATAGAAGCCGTAACAAGGGGTGCTAAATGGTTGTGTTCGGGGGTTGGAAACCTAGGGGTGTGAATTTCAGACCACAAAATCCGTGGGTTTGTTATAAACGGGTTCAGTCAAACACGTTTAGCTAAACTGGTCGTGTTTGGGTCAACCCATCATGTTCTCTGATTGACACGTTTAACTCATTTATCTTTTATTTTATTAAATGTGCTTTATGTAATAAATTAAATTCGTTGGATTATTAGGTCTCTTGTGCCAAAAAGGATACTGATGTAAGATTTTAAAACTAAACTGTAATTATTTTATATAAATTTGAATTTTTGTTGTAAATAATGTAAATTTGAAGTATAAATATGTAAAAACATTAAAATAAAAAACATCAGGCTAGACAGGTGATTTTGTGTCAAGCTGCGAGTACTCGTGTCATGTTCGGATTCACACGTCTGACACGAACCAAAAAATCGTGTCAGACACGTGAACCCAAACACGAGTACTCGCGTGTTGACCAAAAACTTTTTAATTTTTGATTAATTTCACAAACTTTAAATTTACACTTTTTAAACATGAAAATAAAAATTTACAGAAATTTACAACTTAATTTTAAACTCTTATGCCATATTCCTTTTTAGGTTTAAACTTTGTGACAAATACCTAATCAATATAATTTATTACATAAAGAATTTTCAAGTAAATATAATAAAATAGCATGGGTTAATGGGTCCTGCCAGGTTGTCAAGAAAACAACCTGTTTAGCTAAACGAGTTCAAGGGTTCAACCTGTACCCATTTATACCAAACTTCTACCCACGAATTTCATGTTAGGTCCATGTTGTCAAAAATTCACACCACTAGCCATAACTAGACTTCAAGAAAATATACTTTTTCCATGTATACACCATGAATTGAGGTGGCATGATATGAGGATAACGGGTTCGAGTTGAAAAGGGTCAACTATTTATGTCTGAGTATGAACACACATCGTGTGTGGGCACTGGAACTTTCTTTTACGTTCTGTTATTCCTTGTCATATTACCATATATGATTCATCGTTGGATATACAAGTCTAGATTGTTTTACAGAAATTTCACTCGTTAGTGTTTAGCTTTAAAATGTTATGTTTTATATACATACACAACTAAAATATCTTCTTTTAGTCCATACAAAATAATATTATTATCTTTTTCCAGGGCATAAAATTGAAGAAAATATTTACCTGGCAGAGATACCATTCTGTGGCATCATATATCTTGCTATCCGCACAAACATAAGCACGAGGGGTATCCACCTGCAAATTATTGGCAAAATTAATGTAGGTTTAAATTAACGCCATATGCCAAACAAAAACATGTATCAACAATGCTAACATACCTTCTGAAATATCCCAAAAAGGAACGGGTGGGATGATTGTTCAACCCACCCATCCCCGTCTTTGGCTGAATGAAAATCTTTACAGTCCTTCAAAGTCAACAATGAGAAAAGAAGTCATCTACTGATTGCACATAGATAATAAGTAACTACTTTGTACATAAACAAAGCACTACCTGGCACGATCTGGCTCTCGATTTTGTCTTATTAGAGTAAAACCACATATGAAAACTGCCACACTTTTGGCATGCAATTCGTCTAGATTCTCCCAAAGGATCATCCACATGAACATCCGCTCGTCCAAATGAAGATCCAAACAACCCATCTCGTTTGTTCTGAAAGGTATATTTTTTTATGGTCATATATCCCAAAAAGTAAATAAACAAAACGTAAAGCAGAATATATAATCAAACCTTTGGGGTAGCATTTTGAAATCTTTTGAAGTAATTCAAAAGTTCTTCTCTTCTTAATTCATCATCATACGCTTTTTGCTTAGAAGTATCTAACAAAACCTTGAGAAAAATAAAAATTTGCACTACAGTCAAACCAACAAAAGAAATATAAACAATAGCCACTGAAAAAAAAAAACTTGGAAACCAAAAAAGGTACCTCGTATGCGTTTTGAAGTTTCTTAAAAGCTTCAGCAGCTTTTTCATTACCCATATTTTTATCCGGATGTACCATCATTGCCTGATATCAAAATCAAAAACAGTAGCATTAGCACATCATTACTCATCTTTAGTTTACAGGCAGCAAATATTTTTGTTTGAACCTTTTTTTTGTATTCCCTTTTGAGAAAAGTGACATCTATTTCTTGAAATCTAGACAAGCCCAATGCTGAATAATGATCTACTGAGTTTAACAGCAAAACAACTTCATCTTCAGAATCAGACCCACTGGTCGAAGGTACACCAGAGCCACGTTCAGGTGGTGGGTGGGACCCACCATCGGCATGCTCTTCATCATTAGGGGCACCTGGCCCGCTTGGCATGCCAGCTGTCTGTTCAGGTACATTATTGGCTCTTCTTTGTTCATTCATGTTATTCCTCAAGAAGAATATCAAACCGTCACTTGAGAAAAATGATAAATTCAAGGCAAAGACAAGACCCAGCCAGCCAACCAGTGTCCATGCAGAATATAGAGAGTACACAGTCATAACTAGCAGTGCAAGACGCTGATAGTTTAACATAAATGACATTCCTGCAAATTACATAAAAGGAATTTAGACAACAAGATTGTAAAGCATGTTCGGTCAAATGTTGGTCGACTTACCACTAACGATTAGAACAAGTAAAGTTGTCCAGAAGCTTCCATACAACCATAAGAAAACAATCCCAGAAACAGCAAGCAACAAAAGACCAAGAGTGAATCCTACAAAAACTGCTACCAAAGCAACTATAGCCTGTAAAAAGAAAGAAAGCCAGTTATCACATAAGCAAGAATAAGTCTTTATATGCTAATAAGCATAACATAAATGAATAGAACAAAATATACTTACCCCAACAGTAATAAACTTGAGCATTCCAATCATTGCAACCGAAGAAAAGATACCGCACCAAATAACTGTGAAAAATGATGCAGTCCCCATGCGAATAAGAGAGTCTACACCTCTAAGCGCGCAATCCAGCCACACCATTGACACGACAAGCAATATGCTGGTGAAATGTGCAAGCCATTTCATGACAATCGGGTACGCATGCTTGGACTTCACTCTAACATAATCACGAGAGATTAATATATTGGCTATTAATCTATCAAGCAACGGCCTGTGTTTGTGCAGCCATTCACTTGAGGCCTTTGAGACAGACGACACAAACGTCTTCAAAGTTTCTGGAAGCTCCACACTTTCAAAATTTCTATTCTTTGATCTACGGATACGATTAGGTGGCGTCCATTTATTTTCTTCCAAACGAGAACTTCCGGTTGTTGGCATGTCAGCACCGCAATCTTGAGAAGGAGCATCACCAGGTGCTGATTGCTCTACGCTAATATGGTCATCGGATTTGCTTGTTTTTTTCTTGTCTTCATTAACATGATTGGACGGGTGTGCGTCACTTGAATGTTCTTCCCGCCTAACATCTTTCGTGTTGTTGACACTTCCCTTGTGCTTTTAATGTGGTGTTGCAGAGGCTGAGTGGAGTCCACCTTTTTTGTGGGTTGATGTGAAGCCGTTCTTGTGTTGGTTTCCTTTACGAGCCATTGACTTGACTATGGAGCAATTTGAATCTAATCAAACTTTAAGTTCTTTCCATCATCAGTCTTGAAAATACAGAATTCAGACCTCCTGTAAATAAAGAAAATGTAAAGTTTAAGAGCCCCCGCCTTATACAAAATGTGAAAATATGTATTTTTTTTTTCCACTTATTTAGGGTTTCAAATAAATGGTCACATTATTATTTGAGTTTAATGTTAGAGAATAAGAATGCATAATTGTTGATATCCCTAACGTAAGAAAATAAAAGGCTGAAAGAATCGTAATTGAAAGTGAAATTAGCAAGGAAGGAAAGTAGAATGAAGCGTAAAACCTACCTAAATTGATTGAATTGAAATAATAAAAACCCTAAGCAGTGAATATGTATGTATGTATGTATGTATGTAAGAAAGAGCAAGTGAAGAGAAATGGGAATCGATAGATAGATAGAGAGAGAGACTTACGAGTGACAGACACAGGAGAATTGAATTGAAATGAATCGAAACGTAACGCAACCCAACGCAACCTGAATGGATTGAGATTGAATTAGAAAATTGTTTGTTTGTTTGTTTGTTTAGGGGATGGGGATTGGATTCGTCTGTGTTTGGGGCCGTAGGGATCCGACGGACGTCAAACCTTCTTTCGTGCTATTCGGGCATCCTGTCTGTTTTCACCACATCTCAATTTTCATTTTTGTTTTTCAAACATTTTTTTTTCGGTAAAATAAAAGTTTACCCCGAAAGTTAAGTAACGGCAGGGATTCAAATGGTTCATCACAGAAACTCAACCAGTTCAAAAAAAATTTCAATGACTCATTGTGTCTCCGTCTTAAAATCACAGGGACGCAAAGAGTAATTTTCTCTTAAAAAAATCAAAAAAGAAGATTCACACTAAGGTATTCCTAGTCTTTTTTATAAAAGATCTTTCTGGTCTTTTTTGTCTGCCCCGCGAAGACCACGCGCAAACGTTTAGGTTTACAGATTGTTTGTTTTCCGGAACACATTTCATTAAAAAGGTCTGCGCGTCCTCTTTTTCGTGCAGACATGGACCACCCACGTCTCACATATTCTAACATCTTCTCATATTCTTTCATTCTATCAGCTCTCTCAGCTACCTACTTTGCCGGATATCATGGTAAGCTTCTTTGTCCATTTAACCTCAATGCATAAACCATATCTTGCTTGTCAATTACCTTTATTATTTGTTAACTACATACTAATTTATTATCAATCACCTTACTATTCCTTGTCTATTGATAATTGATATATGCTTGTATCATCGGTTTGTTTGTGCTAGTTAAGAATCTTATTAGGTTTGATTTGTTTGTGTTTAGGTTTAATTTCTTACATTGTAACAGAGTTATTGTTTTCTATCTTAGAATTAACTTATGAATCTTGTTAATATATATAAATGTTTAGGTTTAGGTTTTGTTGTTGATTAGTGTTAACTTATGGATCTTGTTGATTTCTTATTTTATTTTAGCAGTCTGCAGACGTTAAAAAACAAATAGTCTTCTTCTTGCAGACTGCAGAGGTTTGGTCCACCTCTTCTGCTACATATGCCTGCAGATGTGGTCCACAGACTACAGACACTTTACCTCTAAAAAAACAAACAGCACCTAACCTAACTTTGCAACCCGGTTGGTGGGCCAACCTAGGTTGCAATTCAAACTTGAGTGGTTCTCATGTCACATATCACAAAATAATTAGTTGCAACCCAAACCCTTAACTATTAATTTCTTCTAATAAGTTAATTATAAAAGCACAGTATATCTTCAGTTTTTTTTTGAACATATCTACATATTTAAAACAAAGTTTGTTTATATTTTTATGTTTAACTTTTTTATTTTATATTTAATTTAAATAACTTTTTATTTGTTTTGAAATACAATAATTTATTTTTGTTATTATAATTCTAAATACAATAAAAATAATCATATGTTACATTTATTTTAATAAAAAAAATTAGCTTGGCTTGGGTTGTGAACATATGTCAAAAAGTAAGGTTAGGTTGTATAGATGAAAGAGAAAATTATTATTTTTATAATAAAAGGTTGGGTTGTGCTGGACTGCCAATAAGGATAGTCTAACAAAGTTACCTATATCGGTATTTTGCGATATTTTGGTCTTCGACCTCTAAAGAGCATTTTCAGTAGGTCCTCCATATTATTGTGAGTAAGTTCTCTATGTTATATATAGTAGTTGTAAGCTTGGTTTTAAAAAGCGAAAGGAGAACAAAAGCAATGAGGTCCAAAACCGGAGAGCAGGGTGCAAAATCGAACGTTTTTCGTATGCGAGGCGCAAGTATTTTATTTAATATATATATCAAAGTTTTTAGCGTCCAGACCTTAGATTTAACTATAAATGAACATTATATATGATTTATTTTTTTTAATATGTATATCAAGTTGTATTACCTACGAAAGGCGCTCGCCTCAGCTTTGCCTTAGGTCACTTTTTGCCTAAAAAGCATGCCTTACTCTCGCCTTTTGAACATTGGTCGCCTTGAGTAGGAAAAGGAGATGTGGGTTTCACCTTAGGCCATCTCTCGTCGTAGCTTGCCGCAGGTGCGATTTTTAATCCAAGGTTTTAAGTGGTTATGAGTGAAGGAGATAAAGAAACTTTTGTTGATGAGTAAATTTGGGGAAACGCTATTCACCCTCTCTAAGTTTGTAATGCTTTTGAAAGTGGTTGACTGAATGGGAGAGAAAATATAATTATAAAAGTAAAAAAAATTATTATTTAATTGAAAGGTGAGAGAAAATGTAGTGTTTTTTATGTAATCATAGAGATGGAGATAGAGATGCTGCTGGAAATGATTTAAGGCCCTGGGTATACTTTAATGCTTAGAGAGTTAAAGCTGATTTGAAAATGGTTAACGAGATGGACACCACTCCCTTAAAGGCAAGCTAAGTTAAAGTGTTAACATACTTTAAAATATTCTAACACTCGCACACAATAATTTAAGAATTGTTTTTAAATTGAAGGAGCTTAAGCAGGGTTAATTTCATTTATGTGAGATTGAGTAACAAGGTAAGGTGCGTGGTGTGACGCTTTCGTGACATTAAAGGCATGAATGTATACCACATCGCCTAAGTTAGTGATGAGTTACCTTAAATAGATAATTACTATTCCATTGACTTGCTTGGTTAATCAATTGAAATTGAATGAATCATTATTTGTGTTGGTTGCAATATTTTCAGATCGGACTAGAAGCGTACCAACGTTTTTGCTGGTTCACTGATTAGATCTGATTTGAGAACCCTGTTGATAAAATATTTATTTATAAAAATACAAGGTATTATTAGTTTTCAAACTTAAATTATCTAAATATAAGAATACCCAACAATTTGTTTTTATTACATTTCCTAGACGTTATTATATTGTATTTGTGGATAACATGAAGATCACCCATATTTTATAACATTTATGTTCCCTACGAAACCCCAAGAAAATCTCATATATTCACCAATTTTATTTAATCTTTCAAATTTATATAATAACAATTTCAAGGGTCGGTGGGCATCTTGGTTTGTACATTGTATTGGGTTTGTGTGTACCTTTGTTCTAAAATGTTGATCTTACACGTGTGTTGTACCTTTTTCACGTATCATATTCTTCCTTTGAATTCATCAGTTCATCCAGCTTCTCTCTCCTATCTTCTTCACCATTCCTTTGTCTCTGTTGTTTTTGTAGAGAGAGAAATTGAGAGTTGCAGTTGGTGTTGCCAGCTGCTTTCCAGTTGTTTTTGGTGGTGTCGGAGCTACAACCTGCAACACTTTCTATATCTCTATACTGTTGTTCTCACACCTAGTGATGATGATTCTATGTGCTGAGTTATGATGACGAGATTTGCCACATCTGAGCCTATTTAATGTATTGTCCCTTTCTCTGTTTTTTATTCAATTAAAGATATTTGAGAAGTTTTGGCTGTATTGGATTAGGTTTGTCCTAATTGTGAGATTTAGTATATGCTATTTAGGATTTGTAAGTGATTGAACTGGAAATTGCACTAACTAAGATCAGTTTCGTTTTATTTTTTTTATTTTCTTTGTGATGTTTCAAACAATGACCTCTGTGGCATGATTCCGACTACTGGCCTGTAATTGTGAATATTTGAATTTTTTATAATATGTCATCACAAAATAAGTTATCAACCTTTTCTTTTATATGAGTAGATCACTACTAGAACTCCTTTTAGACTGATCATGCCTTGCTTTTGTAACTTGAACTGCTTGAAGAAAGTGTGGACTGCCTCATGGGTGTTCTTCATAGCATCTTAATCAAAAGTTATTATTATTATTATTATTATTATTATTATTATTATTATGTAAGGCCTCGGACCCGGGTGCTCTACTATGGATGTTGGATTTACTCATAAACACAGTTCAAAATATCATAATGAATTAAAACTGTTCGCAGAATAATAAACTTCAATGAATCATTAGATAAGTCTTAAATTTAAACAAACATTTCAACATGTCTTTTAAGTTCAAACATCACAAAACATTATAATTTCAGGTCTTCAGATGCCATCTTCTTTATTCATCTGCCATGTGTGCTTCTTAAGCCAGCTGTCTCATCCTATTTGCCTGCTGCATACTAAAAGTCAGCCACGTTGAGTGATTCTAGTTAATCAGACAACATACATTACATTCACATACTTACATATGTGTATCCGAATATACAAATTACATACTTAACATGTTTACTTTTCTTTCATACATGCATACATACAATTATACTTTCATGCCTTCTTACTTTTATACGTTCATACTTTCTTGTTTTAACTTACTTATTACATACTTGGATATTTCTACGTTTTAAAGAGCCTTTCACCCTATAACCTCTCAGATATTATATGGATCTGGTCCCTATCATCTCAGATATTATAAGGGTCTTATCCCAATCCTCTCAGATATTATAAGGGCCTGGTTGCTATCCTATCAGATATTATAAGGGTCTGGTCTCTCCCTCTCAGATATTATAAGGGTCTAATCTTATCCTCTCTGGTATGATTAGGATCTAGTCCCTATCCTCTCAGATATTATTAGGGCCTGGTCCCTCTTTTTCATAAAAAATATAGCCATACAACTATTGATACATGTTTTGTACGTCTCGATCTTTATCTGGGTTATTAATGTAATAGATTAATGTATAGGGGTTATTAATGTAAATTTGCCTAAATGTAAGGCACATTCGTTACCCTGTAACGAATGTGTCACATTTGTCTATTGTACGTCCCATTCGTTAACCCAGATTAACGAATTGAACATAACGAATGTTGGCCATTCGTTATCTTTAATGTAATAACGAATATGGATGTTTATTCGTTAAGTGTAACAAATGACTCATTCGTTAAGTTTATCTTAAACAAATGAGGTCATCTCCCTATATATACCCCTGTAATCTATTCTGTTTATAATAGTTCTGATATTTACGATTTCTCTCTCGTTACTCTGCCGAATTATTCACTCAACACACACACTACACACACATAAAGTATACAAGCCTAATTGTATTCATAATCAACATGAGCATCATTGTTATCAAATGATCTAGATTCGTATAAGTTCATTCAAGTGGTATCAGAGCTTAGGGATCTGATCTTCGATGCTAATTGTTGGTTTAATAGTATAATTGCTTGAATATCGTATTAGTTTCATGGTGAATTGATTGAAATTGAAATTCAATTGAAGGATTGAGAAACAGAGTCTGAGTAGAATTGGAATTGAACAATTCTGATGGTTGTTTGTGAGTTCGGACTAGTTCAGAGAGGTTCGGATTTGGCTTAGGCACAGTTTGATAAAGGTTTAGGATGTTTTAGGTGTGATTCGGACGGATTTGAAGTTTGAAATTGATATTCTGACCTGATGAAGATTCATTCGTTAAGATGAATACTCATTCGTTATGATGAATACTCATTCGCTATGATGAATGCTGATTCGTTAGTTAATATTCTAAATCCCATTCATTCAATTCTAAAACGGCTCATTCGTTAATGTTTCTACATCATTCGCTAAACCTCATTCGCTAAAACTCATTCGTTGAGCCTTTAACAAATATCACACATTCGTTGAAGTAATTCTCATTTAACAAATAAGCACTCATTCGTTAAAGTAATTCTCGTTTAACGAATATCCTTTATTCGTTAATTTTCCATTCGTTACTCAGGGTAAGGCATTAACGAATATCTATTCATTCGTTAATCATCTCATTTGTTACTGTGATCACATTCGTGTGAACAGTAAGTCTAAGTTTACAGTTGTACAAGTTTAGTTGTAAGGCCCCGAACCTCGGGTACCCCACAGTTGGTAATCATTCAAAACACTCGTAAAAATAATTAAAGTTAAAAACAATTCACTTCATTAAAATAACCATTTCAGAGTATAATTCAGAGGAAAACATAAATAATAAAATAAGTTCCCAAAACCAATTTAAATAAATGTTAAAAAGAAAACATTTATTATTATTGAAACATCCGACTAAGTATGCTCTCCACCGTCCAAGTAGCTTCGTGCACGTCCAAGCGGTAATGTATCCATCCCCTAACCTGAAACTCACACTAACATGCACACAAAGTCAGCTTAAGCTGATTGAGTTCAAGTTTTTATAAATAACATTTATAATAATAATCATAATAGTCATCCCAAGAGTTTTAAAATAAAAGGGATAAAACAGTTAGGCCAAATAAACGGGATAAAACAGTTAGGCCATCATCAACAGTAAGTAATCATCCTTATATATATATATATATATATATAAATATCCTTATAATAA
The DNA here is from genome assembly GCF_021521415.1 of Bidens hawaiensis. Lineage (NCBI taxonomy): Eukaryota > Viridiplantae > Streptophyta > Magnoliopsida > Asterales > Asteraceae > Bidens > Bidens hawaiensis. Next base: position 99,693 of record NW_027493860.1, on the reverse strand, counting down.
CATCCTTATAATTATATATAATCGTCCTTATAATTATATATGAAAACATCCTTATAATTATATACCAACATATATATCATCCAAGTAATAACATCAGGGTCGAGCAAACGTCCAACCCAAACACGTAACATCAACGCATGCAAACACAAAGTAGGCATACGCAACATCAGTAATCGAAACGACTACAACATCGCCAAATATAGGCCAAACAATAATGTGTGTGTGTGTGTATTATATATTTAACATCCCAAGGCCTACCATATACTAGCAAGCCTATATAAAATCGTTTAAAACATTTCATCAAGTAGGAAAACACCTAGGTGTGCATGCTAGCCCAAAATTTAAAAAGAGTTAAAAGGGCATCATGAACTCACCTGAAATCGATCGAACACCTGCAAGGAGCTAGGAAATCCCTAAGTGCACACTCACAAGTAAGGGCCTGTAAATAGTACACAACGCGTTACTAAACTACACCGTAAGAACACTCTTGCCTAATGGGCCGTTCAAGCCCAACACGTTGGCCCAAGGCCCAACACTTGGCCCAAGGCCCAACAACTTGGCCCAAGGCCCAACCCATACCCAATTACTTTACCTCAGCCCCTAAAACCTTTCAACTAACCAAATCAACCGGTTAAGCCTAAAACGAACTTATCGATTAATAACGAGTAAAATGTGTAGATTTTAGCGTGCCAAGATGCGTTTAATTACATAGGATAACCTTTGAAATAAATTATTAAATTTTTACCAGACTTTAATAAATTTCTTAGGTTTATAAAAATATTTTTATTATATTTTTCTATTAGACACAAAAATTATAAAAATTCCTCCAACACATCAAGGTACGTGCAGCTATTTCAGTGCGCAACAAAATGGTTTTATTTTTATAAAATTCATTACTGAACCAAATTAAAGGGTTCCAATTGGGTTTGGTTCCTAACTCAAAATATTAACTTCCAGAAGTGGAACCAACCAATTTGGACCTGTCGAAAAAAGGTTATGACGTCGGGAAGATAGACCAGAATCCGTTATCCAGCATCAGCTTTGACACTCGATTTTTATAAATTCATAAAAACCATTCAAATCTCGTCCAAAAATTACGTATTATACCTTTCTGGAAACTAGGCTCAAAGTAGAACATCATGGAATCAAGAATAGATCAAAAACCATGGATTACCATCGCGTTACAGACCCTACAATAAACGTATACGAATCTGTCAGCAAACTGTTATCATCAAAACTCAACCTTAACGACCAATAAGCGCGTTAATATGATCAATTAAGGTGTAAAAGACATGGGGAATTATAAAACCGACCTTGAATTGAAGTTTTCACGGCCAAAACTTGGCTGGGTAGAAGAAAAACTAGCGGGGGGGGGGGGGGGGGAGTTCTCGGCCGATCGATGCTGCAAGGGGGGGCTAGGGTTAGGTTAAATGTTTTATGATATAAATAAAATAGTTACATCCAAGTCCCTCCAAATTGAAGTGTAAGGCAAAGTGGAAGAAAAGTTAAATGGTTTAACGTACCGAGATGATGCAAAGGCTTCCGAGAAACGTCGGATAAATCCCGAGAATTACACATACTCTACAAGCTTTAATTCTTGAAACCGGAATTAACTGGCGTTAGAAGTCCACCCCCTTACAATGGGATTCATCCCCGAATCCCGATGCGACAGGAACAACTGCAGATAGTGCCTCCTCATCTCATCTTCGGACTCCCAAGTAGCCTTGGAACCCCTACGGCGCCTCCACTGCACCTTCACCTGCCTAACCACCTTATTCCTCAGAAGCCTCTCCTGACGGTCAAGGATGGCAATCGGTTGCTTGACGTAGTTCAGCTTACCATCGAGCTCAATATCATCAAGAGGCACATGGGCCCCTTCATCCGCTAAGCATTTCCTCAGATGGGACACGTGAAAAGTAGGAGGAATCCCCGCGAGCTCCTCGGGCAATTCCAGCCTATATGCTACCTCACCAACTCGGGCCAAAATACGGAACGTGCCAATAAACCTCAGACTGAGCTTCCCCCTCTTATGAAAACGAATAATGCCCTTCCAGGGAGAAACTTTTAACATAACCCGATCCCCTGCCTTGAACACAATGGGCCTTCGCCTTTTGTCCGCTTAGGACTTTTGACGATCCTGAGCGGCCTTCATAAACGCCTTGATTTTATCGAGCTTCTCAGTCGTGGCTTCAACTACCTCCAAACTACCCAACTGTTTATGTCCAATGGAACCCCAGCAAACTGGAATCCTACACCTCCTACCATACAACATCTCAAACGGTGGCATCCCAATCGTGGCGTGATAACTGTTATTATACGAGAACTCTACCAACGGTAAGTGACGGTCCCAACTACCACCAAAGTCGATAACACAAGCCCGCAACATATCCTCGAGAGTCTGAATGGTCCTCTCGGACTAACCATCCGTCTGCGGGTGATAAGCAGTACTGTTAAGGAGTTTGGTGTCCATCTCCTCGTGAAACCTTTTCCAAAACCTGGAGGTGAAACGCGTATCCCTATCCGAAACAATAGATACCGGAACCCCGTGCCTAGAGACGATCTCACGAATAAACACATCGGCCAGCTGCTCGGAATTAAAAGTCTCTCGAATCGGCAAGAAGTGAGCGCTCTTGGTCAGTCTATCCCCGATACCCAAATGGTGTCATAATTACCCCTAGGAGTACGAGGCAGTTTAGTCACGAAATCCATAGTAAGATGCTCCCATTTCCACTCAGGTATTTCCAACGGCTGAAGTTTCCCAAACGGCTTCTGATGCTCGGCTTTAACTTGCAGACATGTCAAACACTTACTTACATACTGAGCCACCTCAAACTTCGTCGCAGGCCACCAATAATTCTTTTTCAAGTCTTGGTACATCTTGGTCGCGCCTGGATGAATGGAATAGCGCGACTTGTGCACCTCATCTAAAATTTTACCTTTGAAACCTCCATACCTCGGTACCCATAAACGCCCATCCTTATACTTCACCCCATCACCGATGTCTTCCAACAACTTTTCCTGACCCCAAATACGCTCTGACATAATTCATTCCACCTGTAACGCTTCATTCTGGACGTTGGCTATTTGTTTCAAAATGTCGTGTTTAAGGATAAGCTGGTAAGATTTTACACGAATCGGCTTCGGTCTCTCCTTCCGGGTCAACGCGTCAGCCACCACTTTAGCCTTACATGGATAGTACATAATCTCCAAATCATAATCCTTAATCAATTCCAACCATTGACGTTGGTGCTTATTCAGCTCCTTTTGTTCGAAGAAATATTTTAAGCTCTTATGATCAGTATAGATAATGCAAGGAACACCGTACAAATAATGTTTCCACAACTTGAGCGCAAACACCACCGCCGCCAGCTCCAAATCGTGGGTAGGATAACTCACCTCATGAGGCTTCAACTGCCGTGAGGCATAAGCGATGACTTGACCTCGCTGCATCAAAACACACCCAAGCCCCTGATAAGAGGCATCAGAATAAACCACCAGATCATCGGTGCCATTAGGTAGAGCTAAAATCAGGGCATGCGTTAACCTGTTCTTTAACTCGAGAAAAGCCTCCTCCTGCTCAGTACCCAAACGAACTTAACACTCTTCTTAGTCAAATTGGTCGGCGAAGAAGCAATTTTCGAAAAGTCGGGAATAAAGCGGCGGTAATACCCCGCCAAGCCCAGAAAGCTACGAATTTCAGATGGAGACTTAGGAGAATCCCAATTATTCACGGCTTCCACCTTTGCAGGATCAACCAAAATACCCCTCGGGTTAATAACATGACCCAAGAACTGAACCTCACGCAACCAGAAGGAACACTTAGAAACTTTTGCATACAACTTGTTCTTTTGCAGAGCTTCCAAAACTTCCGAGAGATGACCGGCGTGATCGGATTCGCTTTTGCAATACACAAGGATGTCGTCGATGAATACAATAACAGAGCGATTGAGCATCGGTCTACACACCCGGTTCATAAGATCCATGAACGCAGCCGGTGAGTTGGTTAAACCGAAAGACATCACGAGGAATTCGTAGTGCCCATAACGAGTGCGGAAGGCAGTCTTAGGAATATCTTCCTCCCGAATCTTCAACTGATGATACCCGGACCTAAGGTAGATTTTCGAGAACCAACTAGCTCCTTAGAGCTGATCAAATAAGTCGTCGATCCTCGGGAGCGGGTACCGATTTTTAACGGTGAGCTTATTCAACTCACGGTAGTCAATGTACATCCGCATGCTACCGTCCTTCTTCTTAACGAACAAGACCGGGGAACCCCAAGGTGAGATGCTCGGTCGAATGAAGCCCTTGTCGAGCAAGTCTTCCAACTGGGCCATAAGTTCTTTCATTTCATTCGGTGCTAGACGATAAGGGTTTGAACAACGGGTTTTGCGCCAGGCACAAGATCTATCTGGAACTCGACCTCGCGGTCCGACAGCACATCTGACAAATCATCTGGAATTATATCCGGGAAATCCCGAACGATAGGAACATCACCGACGGTAGCCCTAGACACCGAAACAGATTTTCCTACGGCGACCTCAACCTCAAACACATCGACTACGCGCTCGGTTGATTTATTCAACGGGGAACAGAAAGCGGTAGACACAAAACTTCTACTGGCGCCCGAATCAAATAAGACTGACGCCGGTAATTCATCAAGTAGAAAGGTATCTGGGATAACATCACGCTCTTACTTAGCTAAACAGTTGCTCATACATTCGTGAAGGAGCGAGGAATTTAGGTGGTTAAGTACCAAGGAACCTAGAGTGACAGTATGCTACGCCTCAGCTAAACAATTACGCGCAAAGCGTTCGAGAGGATGGGAAACGAACAGGAGAATTTAGGGAATAACATAAACTTTAACGCTAACAACTCGAGAGTTAGCCAAATCCTATCCCTACAAAGACGGAACCCTAACATAGTCAGACACAAGTGGTATTTAAAACATGGAAAGTAAGGGTAAACTGCTAATAACGTTGATCAAGTGTTATTAGTCGTTTACTTCACTGGCCCATTCTAAGCACCCCCTGCCCCTACCCACATTAGCATTCTATCTAACACTTTACAATTAATCACATACTGGAAACTATCAAATTCATAGGAATGACTAAATAATTTAAAGTTACCTCTTGGCGTGCAGCTACTCGCGGTGGGCATACTAGTTTCTTTCTTACAGTTCGAGTCCAAGCATTCAGGGATGCTCGGATCCCTCGAACCATGGCTCTGATACCAACTTGTAAGGCCCCGAACCCCGGGTACCCCACAGTTGGTAATCATTCAAAACACTCGTAAAAATAATTAAACTTAAAAACAATTCACTTCATTAAAATAACCATTTCAGAGTATAATTCAGCAGAAAACATAAATAATAAAATAAGTTCCCAAAACCTATTTAAATAAATGTTAAAAAGAAAACATTTATTATTATTGAAACATCCGACTAAGTATGCTCTCCACCGTCCAAGTAGCTTCGTGCACGTCCAAGCGGTAATGTATCCATCTCGTAACCTGAAACTCACACTAACATGCACAAAAAGTCAGCTTGAGCTGAGTGAGTTCAAGTTTTTATAAATAACATATATAATAATAATCATAATAGTCATCCCAAGAGTTTTAAAATAAAAGGGATAAAACAGTTAGGCCAAATAAACGGGATAAAACAGTTAGGCCATCATCAACAGTAAGTAATCATCCTTATATATATATATATATATAAATATCCTTATAATTATATATAATCGTCCTTATAATTATATATAAACATCCTTATAATTATATATGAAAGCATCCTTATAATTATATACCTACATATATATCATCCAAGTAATAACATCAGGGTCGAGCAAACGTACAACCCAAACACGTAACATCAACGCATGCAAACACAAAGTAGGCATACGCAACATCAGTAGTCGAAACGACTACAACATCGCCAAATATAGGCCAAACAATAACGTGTGTATATATATATATATATATATTAACATCCCAAGGCCTACCATATACTAGCAAGCCTATATAAAATCGTTTAAAACATTTCATCAAGTAAGAAAACACCTAGGTGTGCATGCTAGCCCAAAATTTAAAAAGAGTTAAAAGGGCATCATGAACTCACCTGAAATCGATCGAACACCTGCAACGAGCTACGAAATCCCTAAGTGCACACTCACAAGTAAGGGCCTGTAAATAGTACACAACGCGTTACTAAACTAGACCGTAAGAACCTCTTGCCTAATGGGACGTTCAAGCCTAATACTTTGGCCCAAGGCCCAACACGTTGGCCCAAGGCCCAACACTTGCCCAAGGCCCAACAACTTGGCCCAAGGTCTAACACCTTGGCCCAAGGCCCAACACTTGGCCCGAGGCCCAACACTTAGCCCAAGGCCCAACAACTTGGCCCAAGGCCCAACCCATACCCAATTACTTTACCTCAGCCCCTAAAACCTTTCAACTAACCAAATCCACCTGTTAAGCCTAAAACAAACTTATCGATTAATAACGAGTAAAATGTGTAGATTTTAGCGTGCGAAGATGCGTTTAATTACATAGGATAACCTCTGAAATAAATTATTACATTTTTACCAGACCTTAATAAATTTCTTAGGTTTATAAAAATATTTTTATTATATTTTTCTATTGGACACAAAAATTATAAAAATTCTTCCAACACAGCAAGGTACGTGTAGCTATTTCAGTGCGCAACAAAATGGTTTTATTTTTATAAAATTCATTATCGAACCAAATTAAACGATTCCAATTGGGTTTGGTTCCTAACTCAAAATAATAACTTCCAGAAGTGGAACCAACTAATTTGGACCTGTCGAAAAAATGTTATGACGTCGGGAAAACAGACCAGAATCCGTCATCCTGCATCAGCTTTGACACTCGATTTTTATAAATTCATAAAAACCATTCAAATCTCGTCCAAAAATTACGTATTATACCTTTCTGGAAACTAGACTCAAAGTAGAACATCATGGAATCAAAAATCAATCAAAAACCATGGATTACCATCGTGTTACAGACCCTACAATAAACTTATACGAATCTGTCAGCAAACTGTTATCATCAAAACTCAACCTTAACGACCAATAAGCGCGTTAATATGATCAATTAAGGTTTAAAAGACATGGGGAATTATAAAACGACCTTGAATTAAAGTTTTCATGGCCGAAACTTGGCTGGGCAGAAGAAAAACGAGCGGGGGGGGGGGGGGGTTTCTTGGCCGATCGCTGCTGCAAGGGGGGCTAGGGTTAGGTTAAATGTTTTATGATATAAATAAAATAGTTACATCCAAGTCCCTCCAAATTGAAATGTAAGGCAAAGTGGAAGGAAAGTTAAATGGTTTAACGTACCGAGATGACGTAAAGGCTTCCGAGAAACGTCGGATAAATCCCAAGAATTATACATACTCTACAAGCTTTAATTCTTGAAACCAGAATTAACGGGCGTTACGTTAGTCCAGTAAGTTTAATCAGTGTTTTGTCATGGTTTCGCAAAACGCGTCTTACTATGCGTTAGCCTCTCAGAACGTATTATTGCAACAGATGCTAACCATGGATAATGAAATCGGATGTCATAACAAATGTCCCAAATTGTTGAAATTGTCAGACTTTGCTCGCTGGGAACCGAGGTTTCGTGCTCATTTGGGATATGTGCATCCTAGCAGTGTACGTTTTCTCGACGATGTGTATGCAGCACCATTGATTGGAAGTGACAACATGGGGTGGACTCCGAAAGCATTCAAAGATTATGAGACTCAAGAGTTAAAAGATTTTGAGAGTGAAACTAAAGCGTACTCTACTCTCACCATGGCATTACCAGAGCATAATTTTCATTAATATAGTACCATCAAGATCTGTGCTTCTTTGTTCACAACTTTGAAAACGAGAAGTTTGGGAAACACTTTTGAGAGTAAGAAGATTCTCGTAAAATTTCAATTTAGAAATTTTATTTTGATGAAAAACGATACAATTGAAGAGATGATTAACCGATTTAGTCATCTGATTGTGGAGATGTCCAGTGTCAATCTTGAGCCAACAGAAACAGATAAGATTGATACACTGAAGAATGCGTTTCCTTCTTTATATTCGACTTTCTTGTTTGTATTGAAGGAAAACGGTTTCTTTCAAAACACTAAGCTTACGACTGTGCAATTTATCAACAAGATCGAAGAAAGGGAGTTTGATATCAAATGTCAAAACTCATTGAAAGAAAATCAAAACCAGCATTCTTCAACACAAAATCCTTTACTTTATGGAGGTGTTTTGCCTGCAAATCATTCTTCAAGTTCTGTGCCAATCAATGCATTCTTTGCTCAATCTCAAGACGATTCTAATGTAAATTGTTCTCCTAATGTATGCTTTATGGCTAATGGAGAGAATACAAACTCAAATGCTCATCCATCAAGCTTGCCTAAAGTAAATTTGCAAGAAGCTGAAAAACAGTTTGCATTCATGTGTGCTTTCATGACTTCTTATGAACAGCTTGTTGGAAGCAAGATTGCTACGAGCGAACTGGCAGATGAAGATTATGATCAAAGCGACCCGGATGGTCTTGAATTAATGGACCTTAAATGGAACATGGCTATGATCATTCGTAAAGTCAAGAAGTTTATGCAACGAACTGGGAAAGATCTTCCTACGTTGAATAAAAGGGTCGGATTTGACAAACTGAAGGTGAAATGTTACAATTGCGGGGAGTTTGGTCATTTTGCCAAAGAATGTGATAAGCCAAGAAAAGAATATTCTGGGCCACGCAATTCTGAACGTTCTTCAGGAAAGAATTCATCTGGTGGGGATAAGAGTAAAACGATTGCATCTGGTGATCAAGATAAATCTCTTGCTACTCAAGCTCTAGTGGTTAATGAAGTTGTTGATTGGTCTCAACGTCTGTTGGGAAATCAAGCAAAAGTGGCTATTGTTGAACCAGTAGAGAAATTCGAAGATGCTAGCAGTGATAATGTGTCTGAGGGAAGTGATTCATCTGACTCTGAGACAGATACTGATCAAAGTATGTCTTCTCAAACCGAATCAATTCCTGATCAAGTTGAATCTTATGCATGCATGGCTAAGATTGATGAGGTATGTGTTCAACCTCAAACTAATGTATCTGAATCTTTAACTAAAGTGATTGATTGTTCTGAATGTGTTGTATTTAAAACAAAACTTGAAACAGCCTTAAATCAGAACAATACTCTCACAAAAGATCACTTTATGATCAACGAATGCTACAAACAGAAAACAAAATTGCTTGAGCAATCAACTCTTAAAATTCAAAAACTGTCTGAAAGCAATCATGATCTTAAAGCAAAGGTTCAGTGTAAGATCATTGAAGTTGATCAACATTTTAAGGAGATTCTTCGACTCCGAACTTGTATTTCCAATCTCGAAAATGAAGTAATGGAACTTAAAAATAAGCTTGGAAAATTTAGAGATTCTTCATTTCTATTGAATGAAATAATCAAAGTTAACCATTCACATAAGAAAAATGGAAAACAAGGTTTGGGATATGTTGAAATTCCACCTCCTTTTAAGCTTGATTACAGTAGCATTCCCGATGTGGAAAAATGTTCAGATATACCTACTGTCAAATCTGAAAATGTTGATACAACTGAGACTACTCGTGAACCAATTCATGTCAAAAGTAAAAATGTTTTTACCAAAAATGAATTGGATGGTTCAATCGAGGAGTTGGCTGAACCAAATGAGATTGTCAAAAACAAAGATATACGTGTTGACAATCACATTCTGTGTGAACCCGAAGATTTTGAAAAAGAAGTGTATGGTTCAAAGCCTTCGGGTGGTTTCTCAAATCCTTCAGAAATTCCTAAGGTAATTTCTAAGGTAACTTCTAATGTATCTCAATCAGACAAACCTTCGGTGTTTGATGAGGGGTTAATGAGATTCATTAATCCTAAACCGAAATCTTCAAGTGGAAAGATTTTTAAATTAAAGGGATTATCTAAAGTGTTCTCAGATAAGGAAGTTCTTTTGAACCTTCTTAAACCTGAAATGATTGAAAGTGTATATCAAGATGATACTTCAAAAGTTGCCGAACTTGAACGAAAATTCTTTCAATCACAATTTGCTAATGTTCAAGTGAAATCTCAAAATAATGTTTTCATACACATTAAATTTGTCAAATCTTCAGGATTGGAAAATTTTTCGAATTCTACAAATCTTGAATTTTATAAAAACAAAAAGGGTTTTAAACATGTAGTTCGAAAGTCGGTAACGTTTGAGAAACCCAAAAATGATATTTGTCAATCTTTGCTATCAAAGACTACCTGTGCTTCATCATCAAAATCTTTGGACTCTCGATTATGTTTCAAGTGTGGTGAACCGGGCCATGTATCCAAAAATTGTAAAACAAAGATAGATGATATCAAAACTCCATTAACTCGAGAGACTGTTTTGTTTCCAAACATAAATGAAAATCAAGTTGATGAGTGTTTTATAATGTATTCGAATATTAATCCGAGGAAAGTTGTTCGGGTTGATTCAGTTAATTTATCAAACAAATGTGTTGACCGTGCTCAACCTATTTGTTTCAACACTAATTCGGGTAGAATATGTGATGGTTACTTAAAGAAGAAAAACAAGAAACGTGTCACTTATTCTCAAGCACCGAATACAAGTGTTAAGTTATCATATTCTCCGAAAGTCTCAAAGGGAGAGCCCAAGACTCCTTTTTAACTAATCATTTTACTTGTTTGTGCAGGGCACATCTAGGTCCGTGTCCAATTACAAATGGATATTGGATAGTGGATGTTCTCGGCATATCACCGGCAACCTAGATCTTCTGAATAATGTCAAAGATAAAGGGGCTTATGTTGCGTTTGTAGGTAACCATGGTGGAATGATTATGAAGGAGAGAGAAGTTTCAAACGGGAAAGTGACGTTTGAAAAAGTTAATTATTGTGAAAAGGTGGATCATAATCTGTTGAGCGTGTCACAGATTTGTGATAAGAAATTCACCACTATTTTCACTGACAAGGAATGTGTAATCCTTCAACCAGGATACATGATTCCTGAAGACATGGTTGTCATGCGATTACCTCGATCAAATGATATTTATATACTTGACATGAGCTATGATGTACAAGTTTCACCCTCAGCTACTTGCTTCGTATCAAAAGCTATTGAAAAAGATTCTATTCTTTGGCCATCGACGCATGGGACACATTCACTTACGAAAGATGAACTTTCTTATGTCAAATGATTTAGTGGATGGTGTGTCCCTCATGAATTTCAAGTTCAATGATCACTGTGTCGCATGCAAGAAGGGGAAACAAAAGAAGAAATCACATCCAAGCAAGTCATTAAACACGATTGTTACTCCTCTGGAACAACTTCATATGGATCTCTTCGGTCCGGTGAACCGCGCCAGTATTGCTGGAGATTTTTACTGTTTGGTAGTGACGGATGATTTCTTTCGTTACTTATGGGTGTTATTTATGGGATCGAAGGATCAGACTCCTGTCTTAATTCAGAATCTTATCACAAATATCGAATCACCTTATAAACTGAAAGTGAGACGAATTCGTAGTGACAACGGAACTGAATTCAGGAATAATGTATTGGATTTCTTTTGCATTCAGAAAGGAATTCATTGGGAAATCAGTGAACCTTATGTTCCTCAACAGAATGGTGTATCTGAAAGAAAGAATCGTACGCTGATTGAAGCTGCAAGAACAATACTTGCTGATTCAAAGCTACCTCTTCAATTCTGGAACGAAGCTGTGAATACAATATGTTATACACTGAATCGCGTACTAACTGTAAAGAAGCTCAAGAAGACGAGTTACGAGCTTCTGAATAATCGTAAGCCGAACTTAAAGTATTTGGAGCCATTCGGGTGTCCGTGTACTATTTTGAAGAAAGTTGCTGGAAAATTCGATGAGAAAGCTTTTGAGGGTTATTTCTTGGGATACAACTCTCCGAAGAAGCAGATTTTCAACATTTCATCAGGTTGTTTGGAAGAATGTTATCACGTTGATTGTCAAAGTTATACAACTCCACCAACTAGTACGGGTCCCGATTGGATGTTTGATTACGATGGTTTATTTAATTCATTCACGTCAACAGTTGAAGACATATTTGAAGATTACGTTCAATCTTATTTGGAAGAACAATGTCTTCCTATTCCGGGTTCTTCGTTTGTTGATGAGAATGACTCTCCTAACGTATCAGAGGCATCGAATGATGTTTTTGAATCTTCCGATGATGCTGATTTTGTGGATTCATCGTCTGTAATGGTAGATGACTCTCCAGAGACTAACGAGCCAATTCTAATCAGTGAGAATTCACCGACTGTCTCTTTAGACACAACAGAGGAAAATATCACCAATTTGGGTGATAATGTATCTGTCCCTACCAATCCTTCATTAAGGATTCATTCGAGTCACCCACAGGAACAGATAATTGGTGATGTGAACGACGGGGTTTGTACAAGACGCCAATTAGCTAATGTATGTGATGATCAAGTTGATTGTAATGTATCTCCTACGAGGATTCGATAGTTTGTGCTTATGCGGATTTACATTGTTCGGGTATCCTTAGTATCGCACAATACACCTGCTTCCTATCACAGATAGAACCGACTAGTGTCGCAATGGCACTCAAGGAACCGTCATGGGTTGAAGCTATGCAGGAGGAGCTGCAACAATTTATTAGACTGGGTGTATGGGACTTGATTGATAAACCCGATCGCGTAAAGAAGGCGATTCCGACTAAATGGGTCTTTAAGTGCAAAAAGGACGACCGCGGGGTGATCGTGAGAAACAAGGCACGATTGGTCGTACTTGGATATAATCAACAAGAAGGCATAGATTACACTGAAGTATATGCTCCGGTGGCACGACTGGAGGCTATACGTATCTTTCTTGCCTATGCAGCCTATAATAATTTTAAGGTTTATCAAATGGATATGAAATCGGCGTTCTTAAATGGAGCTATTCATGAAGAAGTGTGTGTGAAGCAGCTTCCAGGTTTCGAGGATCTAGACTTTCTAGAGCGAGTTTACCGATTAAACAAAGCTCTTTATGGTTTACACCAGGTCCCGAGAGCCTGGTACAGCATGTTGGCTGACCATCTACTAGAGAGTGAATTCACGAGAGGGACTGTGGATTGTACATTATTTTATAAGAACGTGGGTGATGATTTGCTCCTCGTCTAAATCTATGTGGACGACATAATTTTTGGTTCGACGAACGACAGCTTGTGTAAAGATTTTGAAACGATGATGCAAACCAAATTCGAGATGAGCTCGATGGGAGAGATGAACTTTTTCTTAGGATTGCAAGTTCACCAGTCTGATTCCAGGATTTTTATCCATCAGACAAATATGTGAATGATGTCTTGAGCCGATTCAAGATATCTAACGGCAAAATTCCTTCGACACCTCTTCTCGTGGGTCACAATTTATCCCCGGATGAATTGGAGGATATCGTTGATCCTACCCTATATCGTGCCATGATTGGTTCTCTCATGTATTTGACTGCATCGCGACCTGATATAATGTTTGCTGTTTGTTTGTGTGCTAGGTACCAATCGAGTCTCCGAGTGACTCACCTGGCGGCAGTAAAGCGCATCTTACATTATCTAAGGGGAAATCCAGACATCGGGTTATGGTACCCCAAAGACGATAAGTTCGATCTCACCGCCTTTACTGATTCGGACTACGGAGGGTGCAAAATCAACTTCAAGTCTACAACAGCGGGATGTCAATTCTTAGGAAACCGGCTTGTTTCCTGGCAGTGTAAGAAGCAGACAACGGTCTCAACTTCAACAGCCGAAGCGTAGTATGTGGCGGCCTCGAGTTGCTGCTCACAGGTTCTCTGGATCCAGCAACACTTGCGGGATTACGGTTTGAAGTTCCTTACTACTCCCATTTATATTGATAATTCTGCTGCAATTTCAATCACCAAAAATCCGGTTCACCATTTGAAAACCAAACATATTGAAATCCGTTATCACTTTATACGTGATTGTTTTGAAAAGAAATTAATATCAATTGATAAAATTCATACGGATTTTCAAAAGGCTGACCTTTATACTAAGGCATTTGACAAAACACATTTTCAATATCTGCTAGGTATAAATGGTTTAAAAACTTTAAAAGAAATTCAAAGCTTGGTTAAATCATTTTATTTCTTGTTTTTTTTCGATTTTTGTTGTTTTTAGGGGGAGAAATATAAAATCCAAAAATATTGTGGTTTCTGTTTGTATAGAGAAAATTAGAAACTCCAAAAACATTCAAATATTGAAAAAATACCAAAACAATGAAAAATGCTCCTCAAAATGAGTTTTTAAAGCAAAAAGGGAAAATGATAGTACATTGATTGGATTGATCTAATACATGAATAAACTAGATTAAAAATTACCGTAAGGCCAGCAATATGATATGCAAAGATAGGCTTGACAGACTATATAGGAACTGATAAGATATAAAGATAATGAATGCCGAACCTAGTGGAATTACATCTTGAAAGATTGATACTATATATGATTTAAAGAAAAGTCAAAAGTCAAAATGATTACTGTGTGTGTATGCTTTCATTTTTGAAGAAAATTCTGCTTTGTTTTTATTTTATTTTTTTTGCATAGAAATTCAACTTTATTTTTTCTTTATTTTTATTCAAATATTGGATCCTCTCCTGCGCGATAAGATTATCCGACCTGAGGGTTAATATTTGGGTATTCTGCTTTATTTTTTTTGGTGTTTAGTATAAAATCTTGGACCTTCTACGCGCGATAATACGGGATTATCCGAATTGAGGGTTAAGATTTTATGCAACCTCAACTTATTTTTATCTTTTTATTTTGTTGAAATGGAACCTTATTTGCGTGTAGTCATACCGACCTTAAGGGAAAATTTTGACCTTCTGCTTTATTTTCCTTTTATTATTTTTGCATGAGTCACAGTTAATCAAAATTTGGAAAATCAAAAGAAAAACATGCATGTGATATTCACTGTATAAGAGATAGAAATGTTATATCTGATTGATGGGGTCCACATATGGTTTTGTGCCTAATTGAACCAAATTAAAGCATATCGTAAAGTTTCCGACAAGTCTATAAAAAGTTTAAGAGGACAATTATATCTGCAATCATCGTTGGGTTACGCGTATAATAATCATCGAAATTGAAGTATTACTTAGTGATATTTTCGTCAATATGATTCCCTGCTCAACTCACAAAAATATGTACTGCTTTAATAGTTTAGTCGTTTATTGTTTTTCGTTATTTGTTATTTGAAAATTTTCGAAAATCCAAAAAGATTTTTCTTTCTTTTCCTTTCTGCTTTAGTTTCGATTTACCAAAATAGCGAATAAATTCAAAAGAAAAAGAAAAAGATTGATCCCCAAAAAGTTTTAAGTTAATTGTGCTTAATGTATTTACAACTGGTATCAGTTGTGGTTTTTAACGTAAAAATCCGTTTAAGTTAAACATTACCGATCCTTGATTGATCGGGTATTTCTTTAATGTATGCGATTAAACCCTAAAAGTGGATTTAATTGAATATTTAATTCATTATTAAAACCCTAATTGGTTTTAATATTATTTAATTCCTTAAAAGAGATTTATATCTAATTGCTAAGGAAAACAGGCTGATTCGTTAAAATGTTTAACGAATGTAAAACCATTCGTTATTTAAACATAACGAATGAGTTTTTCATTCGTTATAAAGACATTCGCTTCCGTTGTGCATAACGAATGGAGGACATTCGTTTAAAAATTTAACGAATGGAATGTATAATGTATCATTCGTTAAGAGTTAACGAATGACTTCTTTTTTTGTTAAAAAGTTAACGAATAAGAGAAAGTAATGTAATATTAGTTAAAAATTTAACAAATGAGAGTCCTATTCATGTAAAGAGTTGACGAATCAGGATCATAAGTTAACGAATGAGGCCATTCGTTAGTTCCAATTTCGAACGAATGACCTCGGGAAATGTGAAATTATTGAGTTTATAATCCCAAGGGCAGACGAATGACCCTTCATTCGTCTGTTCCTATTACATTGTCTTCCCAAGCCAACCTCTTGCCAATTTTTTTTTTTAGAATTCAGAACTTGCATTTCAGACCATTTGAATAACAATTTCTTATTCTATAGGTAAAGGGGATCTCAAGGATATATTAAACATGTGATTTCATCGGATAACTAGGGATTAACAGTTTGAATTGTTTTGTGCATGTTAATCGCTCAGTTAAACTTCAATTAAACCTCATAATCAAATCAATTTTTGAATAAATGATTGATGAATGGTACATTAAATTGATTATCGATTGTACTGGTTATGATTGATTGTGAAATGTTTGAGTAATCGATGATTTCGTCATATAATCTTCATCGTGTTTGACTTTGATTAGTCAAAATTAAAAGTAAATTGACTCTAGTTTAGTCAAAGTGATCATATGAATCATATTCGTTATAATAATAGCGAATGAAAAATGATTTGTTATCAGTATGACGAATGATAGTCTGATTCGTTGATTAGTTAACGAATAACTATCTGATTCGTTAAGGTAATGAATAGATAGTTAATCTTTATAACGAATTATAATTGATTCGTTAAAGGAATTGATAACGAATGGAGTGTAACGAATCTGAGCTGATTTGTTTGAATGTTGAACTTGATTCATTAATTGTAATGAATAAGTTAACGATTAAGGCTAATTCGTTACTTGTAACGAACGTACCATTTAATGTACGAATTTCTCATTCGTTTAAACCTTTTAACGAATGAGATTGACATTCGTTAATCAGATTATTATTTTTGAATATTTTATTAATGTTTGCTCGTATTTAACAGATATGGCTCACGAGAATATTCAAAACCCTGTTCCCGAGCAACAACTAGTAGATAATCCTGAGCCACAGCCTAAAATTCAAGCAGAACCTATTCAAGCTCCCGTCATGCTGTCATGGAACAAGAGCCATAATATTTGTGCCTATCTTGAGCCGAACTTTGAAGATTCTCCGATATTCGGGGGAATGATTAGTTTTCTGATTCGCTCGAGAATCTACAAGGCTATTTCTACATGTACAGTTGTTTATCAGAAGATAATACAAGAGTTCTGGAGTACTGCTAAGTTCAATGAAGAAGATAATAAGATAGAAGCGGTTATTCAAGAAAAAAGGGTGGTGATCGATATTGGCGTGATCAGAGACTCACTAGGATTTAATGACACAATTGATGACAGATGTGAGTTCGATAGGGCATTGCTCAGAGGGTTATTTGGCCGTGTAAATTATAATGGTGATTTGGGCAAATCTATGTACAACAAAGTGAACTTGTGTGAACAATACAAGTATCTGCTTCACGTATTGATTCATTGTCTCGGTGGACGTAAGGGTGGATTTGACAAGTGCCGAGTGATGCTTCAATCTGCGTTTGTTGCCCTTGTTCTTAATAAACCATTCAATTTCTCATAATTGGTTTATTATCATTTGAAAGAAAACATCACCAGCAGACATAAGTTCTTAATGTATCCCAGATTTTTGCAAATGATGATTAATGATCTGTTGCCTGATTTGGAGAAAGATTAAGAAGATGTGATGAAGCTTGATCATATGAATGACGAGACGATGCGACGTTTAAGATCGTACAGAGTTCAGAGTTTGGCAGATCGACCAAAGTTTAAACGTTTGATTGGTCATCTAGCGAATATTGATTATGTCGCGCACCTAATGATCGTTGGGCTCATGACGATTCCGATTCAGAACGTGAAGGTGGTGATGGTGGAGATGATGGTGGTCCAGGACCGCAAGCTAAATTAACTTATGAGCAACAACGTAAGCGTAAGGGTAAAGAACCGATGGTTGATAAGGGTGAGAAGCCGAAGAAGCAACGTGTTCGACATGGTTCGGGTATTGAGATACCGAGTCAACCGTTTGTGCCTTCTACTGCTGTTTCTACTCCGATTATTACTTCTACTGCTTCTCCAATTCCACAAATTCCACGATCTCCTATTCCTATTACAGATTTTCCTCGTCCCCAACACCTGTGCAGATGCCTACTTCTCCAATGCCTCCAACTCTGACTTTGGCTACTACTGTTAGGCCTGATCCTCATTTTGGAGACATATTACATACTGTATTGGCACGGCTGCCTACACCACAGCCTGTTACTCCTGTTACTCCGACAATGTTGCCGAGACCTGAGCATTCTTTTATGTCATTCAGTCGTCCTCAGGGTCCTATGCAACTAGTGCATCCGAATTTCTATCTTATGGCTCCCCAAGCTCAATGGTTTCACATGATGAATCTATTTCATTTACAGCACACTCAAATGCAAGCAGATAGAGCTACTCATGAGCTAGCCCAACGGAATTTATTGCGGCATATCCGGTTCACTCAACGTGAAAACTGGGAACTTCGAGCCCTGATTGCTGCTCAGGGGGAGAGATTAGATAAGCAGGATGAGATCATTCTTCAGTTGACTTGTAAAGAAGATGAATTGAAGAAATTAAAGAATGATGAAGATGATCAAGATGATGCAAGGGGTGGGGTATATCAGCAACCGGGCAGAAGTTCCACACCATCGGCAGGTAATAAGACTGATGCGAGTGTTGGTGGTGGGTCTGAAGCTAGTAATCTACAGATTATTCCGTATAAAGATTACACGAGAGCCAAGCCAATAGACGTTATTCCGGCTAACATGCTTTTGTTTGTAGGAATGGATGGAGTTGTGTACAGTATGGTGAATGCAGATGAGATCGAAGAAGGTGAATTTTTTGATCACTCATTAACAAAAGAACAAATTGCCTTGATTCTGGATCTAAATGAGGAAGAGGTAGATGTGTTGGATAAGAGTATGGATGTGGAGATGGAAGAGAGTGATAATACAGGCATTCCTCACGGGAATGTGCCTGATGATTTTGAAGAAGTAGAATTTGAAGACGTTACTGCTGAGGATTACCCTGAGTTTTATACCGACAATAATACCAACGACTCAGGTATTCCGTTTTTCACGACTGAACACTTTAATGCAGCAGAACGTCGTTTACAAGAAGAAAAAGATAAACTTAAAGCTGCTGAATCAAGTCATGTATCTGCTACTGATAAAAAGCGTAAACGTGCTTTGGATGGTATGTTTGAACACAATGTTGCAAAGATGAACAAGATGATCAAGATTTTCCGATATCATGATCGTGAAGAAGTTAAAGTTGAGAAGGCTCGAGCATCGGCATACCAAATGAAAAAGTACAAGCCTGCAAAAGATGTGAAAGGAGACTTTGTGGCATGGCAGTATGATTCAGATCTTAAGGTATATATCGTGAAGTGGGAGCATGGTATTTATTATTTTAAACGCCCACACGATATCTTATCTATGCCCAGATGGGATGTGAGAACCCTAGCCAATCGACCTTTTGTGAATCGTGGGGACGATAAGTGGGCTAGTTGGTTTTATAAACAGTTATTGCCCGAAACCCGATTTGGTTTCAAGTTCTTTAAGCCTCAGGTGCCTACTCATAAGTACATCGATGAGATCGATACTCGCACAGGCTGGAGAAAATTAATTTTACAGGTATAGTCGCCGAAGACTATGAAGAGGGTTCCTATGAAGACATTTCCTCATAGTCTCTTCACCTCGTTTAATTATTGGTACTACGGCAATCATACAGGTGAAGCGGTTATTGTATGTGGTCACGGATCTAACACGAAGACGATACGCGTGATTGACCCAATGTGGCTGGTTAACTTATCTGAGTCTGACAACGATGCTTTATTTACTACTCAAATCAGATTTGCTAACGTAAGAGACTATGAGCTTGCTATGCAGTTTCAGAAGGTTGTTAGAGTCTGTTATGCATACAAGATTCACAGTTGTGTTGACTGGAAGACGAAGATGTTCCAGAAATAAGAGATAAAGAGCGCGAGACAAGGGGGGTTTGTTTATACATGTTTTGTACGTCTCGATCTTTATCTGGGTTATTAATGTAATAGATTAATGTATAGGGGTTATTAATGTAAATTTGCCTAAATGTAAGGCACATTCGTTACCCTGTAACGAATGTGTCACATTCGTCTAGTGTACGTCCCATTCGTTAACCCAGATTAACGAATTGAACATAATGAATGTTGGCCATTCGCTATCTTTAATGTAATAACGAATATGGATGTTTATTCGTTAAGTAAGCGTAACGAATGACTCATTCGTTAAGTTTATCTTAACGAATGAGGTCATCTCCCTATATATACCCCTATAATCTATTCTATTTATAACAGTTCTGATATTTATGATTTCTCTCTTGTTACTCTGCCGAATTGTTCACTCAACACACACACTACACACACATAAAGTATACAAGCCTAATTGTATTCATAATCAACATGAGCATCGTTGTTATCAAATGATTTAGATCCGTATAAGTTCATTCAACAAGCATACATATGTTACCATAAAACCATGCATCCATACATACATTTCTTTGTATAAATTCTTTATATAAATAATTATATATCTATATACACATTCTTTGTGACATTTTTCACAAAATAAGGTATAACTTAACTATTACGTAATGAGTAACCAAACGATACTGATTATGATTCGGATGTGGGGGGGCATCTATAAGTGATATATATATATTGTAAGGCCCCGTTCCCGGTGACCCTACTTTGGCTTTGGATTTACTCATAAACATAGTTCTAAAATCATAGTTAATTAAGACTTTCGCGGAATAATTAAAACTTCATGCATTACATTACAAAACATCAAATCATGTCTTAACATACAAGTTGTCTTTTGATAAACATTAACATAAAACAGTCATGACACTTCTTCATAGATTCCAGTCTCTTTAGCTCATGCCATGTGTCCCTCCTCAAGCCAACTGCGTCAACCTATTTGCCTGCGTGCATACTAAAAGTCAGCTACGCTGAGTGAGTTCTAGTTTAACAAGTTACAGGATTATTCTTACACATTTGTACCCGTAGGTACCATTCTTACCTTTGTCCTGTTCTTGTTTCCTTTCGTCTTACATTCACATTACTTTATTCTTTCATTTACAAATAATTATTATTACACATTCTTTTATTTACAAATAAACATTACTTGTATTATTCTTGCATTATTCTTACACTTTCTTACAAACATACAATTATTCTTACATTCTTGCACAG
Source organism: Bidens hawaiensis (assembly GCF_021521415.1). Lineage (NCBI taxonomy): Eukaryota > Viridiplantae > Streptophyta > Magnoliopsida > Asterales > Asteraceae > Bidens > Bidens hawaiensis. The sequence continues at coordinate 78,558 of NW_027493860.1, read as the reverse complement.
ATATTATCAGGGTCTGCCACCCGACCTCTTGCACCAATATCATAGAGTCGGCCACTCTATTCTTTCCAGGTATTATAAGGGCCTGTCACCCTGACTCTTACAATAGACTCTTTCTATTCTTGCCCAGGTATTATAAGGGCCTGCCACCCTGACTCTTGCAATCAAGTTAAGTTAAGAACTAGGCACATACAAGTTCTTACAACTTTCTTTCATTCTAGCAAATTATTCACATTAACCATACACATATACATATCACTTGTTATACAAGTATGCACACAACCCCGAAAACATTTCAAAGAGAAATGAGGCTAGAACTCACCTGAAGCCGGTTTCTCTCGCCATTAATGGTAATGCCCTTCCATAGCTGTGCACGGCTAACTGTACAACAAATTACGCGTATCAATTATCCATTACTACTACTTATTGTATCTAAGTTAATGAAACCCTCAACTAACGGGGGTCCGGGGGGGGGGGGGCAGCGCCCTTGGTAGCGGGGTTTAGGGGCGGTAGTCCCTAGCAGGTACCAAAGGGCAGAGCCCCTGGCTGGGGTTGAGCTGCCAGGTCAGCTCGGAAAAATTTTATTTTCGTTAACAGGTCCTTTATCAAAAACGCATCAGAAAATTAATCATGTGGAATTTCGCATGGAATTTCGCTTCGCATGCTTATTTTGCTTTGCATGTCCATTTCGTTTCGCATGCTTATTTCACTTCGCATGCTTATTTCGCTTCGCATGGCCATTTCGCTTCGCATGCTTATTTCGCTTCGCATGGCGTGCGATGCGAAATTCTTGGATTTTGCATGGCATGCGATACGAAGCCCTTTTTCGTGTAATTAAGACCCAATTACCTTATTTTGTCATTTTAGAGTCATCTTACCCCGAGACCCTTCCTTAGAACCCGTCTGAACCCCTTTATGGGTTTCGGGTCGTACCAACTTTGTATACCCGTGTTTTACAAGGTCCAAACATCACCTTTTTGTCCTAAAACAAAACCGTTAACACTCGACCCTTCAAGTCTACATTTTTCTAACTTCTCACAGCCCGATCTACTAATATATCAAGTTGCATGTCGAATCCTACCGTAAAACTTAACCTTTTAAACCAAAACTCACCTTTTGCTTCGGGTTCCGTTCGGATCTGGACCAAGTCGTAGATCTGGACATGTTCTTGTTGTTTAAATAGTGTTTACACACGAGATTCTTCCTTCTTCTTAGCTCTGATTTGGATCCGGGTGTTAGAGAGAGTACGTGTGTGTTTCTTGTGTGTGGGTGTGTTTGTATGTTTAGAAGAAAAGAGAAAGAGTGGGGAAGTGGTTGATATTTATAGGGGGCTATGGGCCCCACCACCCACTCTCAATTCTCAATCCAATATTATCCAAACACTATCACACAATTAAATAAACGACACACGGTTAATAATAAATTTTCTTTCATTTATTACTCTAAAAAATACGGATGTTACTAGTCTACCCTCCTTAAAAGAGGTTTCGTCCCCGAAACCTAACTATTACTTAAACAAATCTGGGTAAAACTTGCGCATTTCTTCATCGACTTCCCAAGTAGCATCTGATCCTTTACGATGCTTCCATATCACTTTCACTAGGGGAATAACCTTGCGTCGAAGCTGATTTTCCTTATGGTCAACTATCTCAATTGGCTGCTAGACATAGTTCAACTGTTCGTCCACCTCGATGTCCAGAAGTGGCACATGGGATGTGCTGTCAGCTAGACATTTTCTCAAGTGAGAAACATGAAAGGTAGAGTGAATTCCTTCCAGCTCATCAGGTAAATCAAGCTTGGAAGCCACTTCACCCACTCGGGCTAAGATTCTGAACGGTCCGATGTATCTTAGGCTCAGCTTCCCTCTTTTTCTGAAATGAATAATTCCTTTCCAAGGCGAGACTTTACGCATCATGTGGTCACCAACATCAAACTCAATGAGCCGTCTCCACTTATCCGCATATGACTTCTGACGATCTTGAGCAGCTTTCATCATGGCCTTAATCTGATCAAACTTCGAAGAGGTTTATTGCACCACACTCAAACTTACAATCTCTTTCTGACCAATTTCCCCCCAACATACGGGATTTCTGCAACGTCTTCCATATAACATCTCAAAAAGAGGCATGCCAATACTTAAATGATAACTGTTGTTGTAAGAGAATTCTGCCAAGTGCAAATGATCATCCCAGCTTCCTCCAAAGTCTAACACACATGCACGTAGCATATCCTCAAGGTTTTGGATAGTCCTTTCAGACTGCCCATCTGTTTGAGGATGATACGCCGTGCTGATGTTCAGTCTTGTTCCCATGGCTTCTTGGAACTTCTTCCAGAATCTTGAAGTAAAGCGGGTATCCCTATCTGACACAATCGATAACGGCACCCCATGCTTTGTAACCACTTCCTTGACCAACACGTTTGCCAGCGTTTCTGACGAGATGGCCTCTCGCATAGGCAGAAAATGAGCACACTTCGTCAAACGGTCCACAATCACCTATATGGTATCATGATTTCTAGCTGTACGCGGTAGCTTAGTTATGAAATCCATGGTGATGTGTTCCCATTTCCATTCCGGTATCTCTAGTGGCTGCATATTCCCATACGGTTTCTGGTGCTCGGCCTTAACCTGCAAGCAAGTCAAGCACTTACTAACATAATCTACCACCTCGTTCTTCATACCCGACCACCAGTAATCTTTCTTCAAGTCTTGGTACATCTTAGTAGATCCTGGATGAATCGAGTATCGAGACTTATGGGCCTCGTCTAGGACTCGATCTCTAAAATTCCCATGACGTGGAATCCACATCCGGTCAAACCTGGTCTTTACACCCTGAGTATTATCTATCAACTTGTTCTGCTGTAAGGCCCCGAACCCCAGGAATCCCACAGTTGGTAATCATTCAAAACACTCGTAAAACTAAATAAACTCAAAAACCATTTCTTCCATTAAAACAAACATTTCAGAGTATCAATTTTGCGGAAAACATGAAAAATGAAATAAGTTCCCGAAACCCGGGAATTTTGCCCAAAATCCAAAGTAAGTATAACTTTTATAAGTTTCCTTGAAATAAAAGATTCATAACAATTATTCCTTCCAGTATGCCCTTCACCATCCAAGTAGCTCCGTGCACGTCCAAGCGATAAGGCATCCTCTTCCGAATCCTGAAAACTTACACTAACATGCACACAAAGTCAGCTTGAGCTGAGTGAGTTCAAGTTTTAAGTAAAAGATATCAGTAGTAAAATCATGATAGTCATACCAAAGGTTTTCTAAAAGTAAAAGGGTACATCCATCTAATCATCATTACCGAACTTAAACATCCTCATACATACATATACAAAATGTATATGTAAACATCCATTCAATAACATCCCTATATACATAACAGTATATATATATATATCATCCACGTATAACATCAGGGTCGAGCAAACGTACAACCCAAACACGTAACATCAGTGCATGCAAACACAAAGTAGGCATACACAACATCAATAGTCGAAACGACTACAACATCGCCAAATAGAGGCCAAGAAATAATGTATATACACATATATATATTTAACATCCCAAGGGTTACCATATACTAGCAAGCCTATATAAAATCATTTTAAAAACATTCATCAAGTAAGAAAACATTTAGGTGCGCATGCTAGCCCAAAAGTAAAATGAGTAAAAAGGGCATCATGAACTCACCTGAGATCGATCGAATACTTACAACGAGCTAGGAAGTTCCTAAGGGCAAAATCACAAGCAAGGGCCTGTAAATTATACATAACGCGTTACTAAACTAGACTGTAGGAACACTTTAGCCTAATGGGCCGTACAAGCTCAACACTTTGGCCCAAGGCCCAACACTTGGCCCAAGGCCCAACAACTTGGCCCAAGGCCCAAAGATAGTCAAATCGGGTCGAATGCGCGTGAAATAATCCTTAAAACCATTTGTTAACCGAATCAGCCCCGAATGGACCAAATTCCGTCTTAAACCTTTTCATTCATCATAATTATGTCACCCGAGTTGATAGGGTTGACGGTTCCTTTTTACAACACTTACTTTAACATTTAAACGAAAATTCGCGCACCGCCGACTCGATTGACGAAGCACTAACCCCGACAGCCCCGAGCACCAAAAAAATAATTTTTCCACAGCCCTTAAACCCCCCTAGGGTTGCACGAACAGAATCGATCGGTCACCCGATCAACTAACGCATCAAACTCAACAATTTACAATTCTACACCCGATAAACCCTAGTTTTCGAACTAAAATCGATTGACCGACCTAAACACCTCCAATGACCACGAAATTTTAATATGATGTAAATGCCATACCTGGGGATCTTTCTACACCAGAAACTCTAATTTTTATCCACGGGAAGTGGGTCAATTGCACTCTAGCCGAAATCTGCCCAACGAAAAGTTTTGGCAAAATTGAGCATCAAAACGATTAGGGGTGAGCAAAAAGAGTGTAGGGGATTGTAGTACATACCTTGAACTACCTCTAGGAAGTTGGAATCGATCAAAAAATCGAAGCAATGAGGGGGGGCTGGAGATGGCCGATCGACAGCTGCAAGATAGGTTAGGGTTTTATTTTTTATTTTTTATGATATAACTTAAGATATTACACTCTAGTCCTTGTAGATTCAAGTGTAAGGCAAAATGGAAGGAATGGTTAGGTTCTTTAACGTACCGGGATAACGTGAAGGCTTCCGAGAAACGTCGGATGAATCCGAGAATTATACATACTCAACAATCTTTAATTCTTGAAATCGGAATCAACGGGCGTTACATCTGCTGCCCAAAAATCCTTTCTTTCTTCATCAACCCTTCATCTACCAACACTTCTGACTGCACCTTGCTGATTTCTTTAAAGAGTTCTGAGTTGATGATCAACTTATAAGACTTCACCGTCGCGATGACTTCTGCGTTCTTCCGGCTCAAGGCGTCAGCAACCACATTAGCCTTTCCCGGGTAATACTTGATATCACAATCATAATCATTTATCAGTTCTAACCACCTTTTATGCCTCATGTTCAGCTCTTTCTGCTCAAAGAAGTATTTCAAACTCTTATGATCTGTATATATAGTACACTTGGTACCATACAAGTAGTGCCTCCGAATCTTGAGAGCATGCACCACAGCTGCTAACTCTTGGTCGTGCGTCGGGTATATGTTTTCGTAAACTTTCAATTGCCTAGACGCATAAGCTATGACCTTCCCTCGTTGCAACAACACGCAACCTAACCCCTGATATGAAGCATCAGTGTAAACTACCAAATCTTCTTCACCATCGGGCAGAACAAGGATTCGAGCTTGCGTGAGCCTCTTCTTCAATTCTTCAAACGCCTCTTTCTGGAATCTACCCCAATCGAATACCACAGTCTTTCGGGTCATACCATCAACGGTGCGGCTATCTTGGAGAAACCCGGAATAAATCTCCTATAATAGCCAGCCAACCCTAGGAAACTGCGTATCTCAGTCGGGTTTCGCGGTGTCTTCCAATTCTTTATCGCTTCAATCTTTGCTGGGTCTACACTAATCCCCTTAGGATTAAATATGTGACCTAGAAACTGCACTTCTCGTAAACTGAATGCGCACTTGGAGAACTTAGCGTACAATTTCTCATTCTTCAAAACTTCCAACAGTTCCCTCAGATGCTCAGCATGTTCAGACTCGCTTTTTGAATAAATTAATATGTCGTCAATGAAAACGATAACCGTCTTGTCTAACATCAGCCGACATACCCTATTCATCATGTCCAAAAATGCCACGGGAGCGTTGGTTAGACCAAACGACATCACGAGGAACTCGTAGTGTCCGTACCGCGTCCGAAACGTTGTCTTAGGGATGTCCGCCTCCTTCACCTTCAGATGATGGTAACCTGATATGAGATCTATTCACGAGAACCAGCTTGCACCTTGCAGCTGATAACAAATCATCAATTCGTGGCAATGGATATCTATTCTTCACTGTAAGCTTATTCAACTCCCTGTAGTCAATGCACGTTCTCATACTCCCATCCTTCTTCTTAACGAATAACACCGGTGCTCCCCACGGAGAAACACTTGGCCTTATAAAACCCTTATCGAGGAGTTCTTGCAGTTGGGACATCAATTCTTTCATCTCGGACGGCGCCAAACGATAAGGTGATTTCGCGACGGGCTGTGCTCCTGGTATTAACTCTATCTGAAATTCTACTTCACGTTCCGGTGGTAACCCCGGAAGGTCCTCAGGGAACACTTCGGGATAGTCACACACTACAGGAACATCTTTCACTTCCTTCGTCTCAGCCGTAGCTTTGACAACATACGCCAGGTAGGCACTGCACCCTTGCCTTAACAAACCTTTGGCTTTTATCATCGAAATGACGTTAAGCCCTGAACTTTCTCTATCACCATAAACCATTACCGTACCACCACCCGAAGACTTCAGTCTTACCAATCTACTCCTACACACAATCTGAGCTTCGAATTCAGACAGCCAATCCATCCGTAATACTACATCGAATCCCCCTAAGGTCAACACATACAGGGTAGCAGGGAATTCGTGTGCCTCCAACTCTATCCTACAATTCTTAACCATTCTTATAAGTTTAACTGAGGTCTCATTAGCGGTCTCTACCATAAAAGTTTCAGGCACACGACAACAAATAATCTTAGCTGTTTTACAAAACGGGGTAGCTACCAAACTCCTAGTCGCACCTGAATCAAACAACACTGAAGCGGAAACACCGTTTACTAGGAACGTACCTGTCATAACATCAGGGATCTTCTTAGCTTGTTCCTGGGTAAGCATGTAGGCTCTCGTCTTTGGCTTGTTCTGGTCAGCCACTTTCTTACCACTCCGCCCCAGCTTCATTTGCAATGCACTCTCTTGCCATATGGCCCGTCTTTCCACACTTGTAACAGACAGGCTCGTTATTACAATCACGAGAGTAGTGCCCTGTCTTCCTACACTTTTAGCAAGTGTTCACTCCTAAGCCCCACTACACTCTCCCCCGTGCATCTTTCCACAAGTCTTGCACGGCTTCCTTTCCAACACATTCTGTTTCTTTTTCTTCGAATTCCACAACTGAGTACACGGTCTCTTAGCAGGAGCAACCCACTTATTCTCTTTCTTCTCTTCTACCACCACATCATCCACAGCCAGGTCATCGTAAACCATCTCTGTGAGTTCAACAGGAGAGTCAAAAGTGGTAGGTTTACTAGCCCGGACTAAGGTGCGGACATTTTGTGGTGGTCCCCTCAAGTAGCACTTGATTCTTTTTGCTTCAGTGTTCACATTGTCAGGGACAAGTCGAGACATGCGATTGAACTCGGTGGTGTACTCGCGGTGTGTCATTTTCCCCGCCTTCAAATTCAGGAACTTCATCTCCGCCCTCTCAACTTCAGCATCCGCACAGAACTTCTTCATGACCATCTCTTTCAAATCTTCCCACTTCATAGCCTTGATCTCAGCAGGGGTCTTTCTTTGCTCAACAGTTTCCCACCAAAACATCGCTTCTTCCCCAAATGACTGAGTAGCGTAACCCACAGCTTGGTCGGGAAGGCATTCGCTAATTTGGATAACCTTGTCCATCGCGGTTATCCATTAGAGAGTAGCGATTGCATCACCCACACCGGTCAGCTTCGGTGGGTCACAGCCTTTGAACGACTTGTAGTTGCACCCACCTCGGCTATTCTTTATCCCATTCACCTCCACAGACCGCTCTTTAGTAGAGGCCTCCTTCTTAGTCTCTTCATCCTTCTTACTACCCTCCTCAGTCTTCTTAACAGTTCCTCCACGGCTTGCAGTTGGCTTTTCTTGTTTAAGATGCCGCACTGTAGCAGCTACTGCTTGAGTGATGGCAGCTTGGATAGCGGGGTCGAGTTGATGCCTTTCATCTCGCACTATCATGCTTCTATCTTCCTTGAACTTAATGATTGGTTGCTCGGGGGGGTACTTGGGTAACACGTGGTCTACCCCAGCGACTCGTGCGACTTCCATGTACAACAGTCTTTTTAGCACCAGCCATTCGTATTCTAAAGGAAATCACAAACGTCGTCACTTCAGGAATTATTTAGTACAAGGATAGTAAGGCTAATAGGATAACAGTGGCCAGTTGTGATTAGCTGATCACGTTAATCTCCATGTCCTATACACTTCTGTCACACCCTGCCATGGCAGAATCGCGAGGGGCGACGAACATGGTTGTCAAAGCATATGATTATCGCAAACACAAACACACAAATTGGATACACAGTTTAAATTCAGAGTTTACATCCCGAAATCAATGTTTAAGTCTCAAAACATTTATTAAAAGACATCGTTTCTAAGATTTTGCCCATATGACCCTTGACTTGGGTTATACAAGTAAAATCCTCCAAGATGGGTATCCGACACTTATGTGCATGTTATCCTTGGACGCTTTCCACTTGAGCGTTTGTGCTTTAAGTACCTGAATAACATACTTTGAAATGTCAACGTAATGTTGGTGAGTTCACAGGTTTTAGCGTTTAAAAGTTTGTAAAACCTTTTTGTTCGAAAGCATTTCATGTATACGTTAAATATAAACAAGTGATCGTTTGACCCATCGTAAGCTAGCAAAGAATACGATAATTATGAACTACATGAGGCATAACCAAATCAAGACACAGGTGTTTCGCCCCTCACTCGTACCTCACGAGCAAGCGAGTAGACACTATGCAGCCATTCAACCATGCGGATCGGCAGTTAGCACGATTAACCATGACTGGGGGTGTCAATCCCAATAGTACTATTCATAGAATCTTAGGCTTATACAAGCTAATGGTTACTAATAAGCGATAAAGGGGACTTTCGGATCCAAGAGATAACTCATGCAAACATAAAGGTCGGGTCTTGTTTCTCATTAACGTATAAAAACCAGTATTTGTATGTTTCTCCCCCATTTTGTAAATCGTTTGAAAGTAAAGGGGCCGTGAACTCACCTTTGAGTTTTCGCGCGAAATAGTTAGTGAATATTGAAACAAGCGTGAGACTTCTCCTAATCGCGACCTAATAAGTTACGGTTACTTAGAATCCCATAGTATAATATCAACTTACAAGTTAATCTTGTATAAAGTCCACCCAACATATTAGACTCGATGATGTATGTGTTTATTATTAATGTATATCCCGATAAACCGTTAGTGATTTGTTTATGTGTTTAATCATACATTTAAGTTTTGGATCAATGTATATAAGGTTATATGTGTATTAAGAGTGCCATTATTAGTTCATAAGTTCCCACAAAAACCTTATGTTAAGATTTGGTGGCTTAGTACTAGTATCTAACTCTTTAAATGTTGTTAAATTCTTGACTGATCCTTTATCGATTTTGGGCTGTGAAATGATCTGATTTTCCTGTATCAAAATACCTTGTTTTGACTTGAAATTTTTATCACATACTCACGTGTCTTACGTTTCCAAAAAACTATGATACGTAATTTTTGAAAATGTTTAAGGGGTCCAAACATATTTATTAGTAGACAAGGGTCGTACAGCGAAATTTACTGATAGCATGTGGGAAAACCTTGATTTGACTAAACTTTTTTTATGAAGAGTGTGAGTACAAATTTTAAACCTAAGACATAAAGGTATCTTTTGCAAAAAGAATCATGTCATTTGGACTTGATATGAATGAGTTATGGGTCTATTAGTGAGACTCAAATCTGTTAACAAAATGGCAGTTTTGATACGCGTTTTTTTAAAGTCCGTTTGGAAACCATGTACGGCTTGAAAACCATCGTTAACCTTACCAATGTGTCCATTAAAATCGCCTCCTATACAAATCCTATCACCCCTAGGTATGCCCCCTTCCACTGCGTCTAGGCAATCCCAAAATTATCTCTTTTCCTGATCCCTAAGCCTACATGAGGCGCGTACGCACACATTACTGCCACTACTTCCTCCCCTAGTACTAATCTTAACACCATAATCCTGTCATTATGTCTTATCACACTAGTGTGTAGATCCTTAGCCACTAGAAACCCTACTCCATTCCTAGCTCCATCATACCCCGAGTACCACAACTTATACCCATTACACTCAACCGCTCTATGCCCTTTCCACTTAGTCTCCTGAAGGCATGCTATCTGGACCTTACGTCTCTTACGCACATCTACCAATTCTAGAAACTTACTATTTAGTGTTCCTACATTCCAATAAGCCAAACGCAATATATGCTCCCTATCTTTACCTTTTCCTACACCCCTCGCTGCCGGACATGGTCCCAAATAATGGTCATGGCCCCTACGGTCTATGATTGTAGCTAATCACACAAACCCAAGCAATAGAAACACCCAATCTATATATGTAATACCACGTATTGCAAGTCAAAGAACACCCGGTCACAAACAAAACACCACACAACTACGCACCCAAAAGTACTCAACAAAAGCCCAAGATGTGTTAATAAAATATTGTTTAGGATTAATATTGGATTTTAGTATACCGGATAATATTTTAAGTTTGAAAAAAGGGTGTATGTTAAACAGATTATTTAATACTTACTATTTAGTTACTAAATGTCTTTTACTATATTACAACTCGTGTTTATATATATATTAATAATTTAGGATTGAGTGCAGCTGGGTGTTTGTTGCAAGATTTCCATTGATGACGTAGGTTGAGGCGGGCTCACTAACCAAGAAACTGCCGACAATCAGTCGTCGGATTCTAGGAAAGGAAACCGACTCCCCAAAACGTTGGTCGCCTGAATCCGGGAAGGAGCCCAACTAAAAATCCTTCTAGAGCAACTCCTTTTGGCCGGAGAAAGTTACCAACCTTGTAGTTCGATGTTTTCCGGTAAACACTAGATCTCGGCTTGATTTTCGGAGCTCAAGATCTAGTGCAAAAACAGAGACAAAAAGGGCCACTATGTAGAGACGGTTTTCAGGTGTATCGTCGGTCAGTGATTCGCCAGAGAAACTCTGAACGTGTCACCTGAAAAACGGTCGTCGCTCGGATAGACGGTCGTCTGGACCTTTGGCCGGAGATTGGCTGGTATCTTCACTTGATGAGCATTTGGCCGGTATCGTCACTCGGAGAAACACTATGTTTAAGATTGGCCGGAGATTGGCTGGTGAAGTTGGTGGTGACCATTTGGGTTGTACGGAGAGAAAAGTTAGTGGTGACCGTTTGACATTGAATACCATTATGTGACTGATTTGATGAGGGATGCTCGTTAATTAGGCTTTAACCTTAATTGTCGTGTTCTATATTGACTGGTAATCTTATAATATGTATGAGTTTTGATGAATTGAGCTTTTACAATTGATATAACATGAGTCCAAATGTTCTGTTTACAAGTTGTATAGTATTATGCCCAGCAGCTACAGGTAATCATAATTTCATATTAGGCCTGCATTCTCATTTGGTTAACATATGGGTAGTAGATAGTTGTGCAATAAATAGTTGCTATTTGCTAATCTATATCTTATATTACATATAAAACATTTTAGATGGACAAAATAGTAATTTGACCCCTTTCAAATTCTCTCACCTGGAGACGCCGTTATATTCAATGCCATTAATTGTCTTCGGTGTAATCTATGTGTTCTCAGGCGAATTCAACCAACCCATCACGAAAAATTAAATGCCTTTTAACTCCCCTGCAACCTCCGCGATGGTCTCTTTCCCCTGTGCAACTCAAAATCAAAATGTGGGTTCTGCTATGTCGAGAAACGGATATACCAGCTGCCCTTTGAATACTTTGGGTTCTGATCCTATGTTACACATATGCTTCCTTGCGTACCGTAGCTGCTCGTGAGTACTCTTTCTTTTACGTACACAATTACACATGGTAATGGATACTTTTTTTCCCATATTTTATGTGTATTGGTTTATTATAGGGATGCAATGGCCAACTCATTTGGCTATTACAATTGCATATTTTGGAGTTTCAAGTTTGGACTATAGTGTTATCTGTTTTGCTTGAAAGAGATAACAGGCTCATTTGGATAATGTTTTAAGCAAATTTTAAGGTATGGCCCTTTCCTTCTTTGTGTTTTTATTGACAATCTTATTTTAAGGTTCCATTTCTTTATGTTCTGTAGGTATTTTATATGATATTCTCTACTTATTGACAATTGAACCAACTTCTCTTATGTTCTTTGAGTTACAAAAGGTAAGCAGATTTTTTGTTAATTAACTCTTCGGTGCTAACAGACATGTCATGTGTTTTTTTACCTTATTTAAGTTATTTAAATTTTTTAGGTTGTTTCTCTTATTTAGCTTTAGCATGCAACTTGTTTGATCTTTCAGTTTATAAAGAACACATATTTCTCTTATTGGATAATTTGTAGGCTTGGACAACCTATAAGGTGTAGATCTTTGTGTGGGCCAGACCGGGCCACCACCCACCTCGCTTTTTCGCCAGTTTGCAATGCCCGGACAAGACGTGCAGGTAGTGAATTCTTACTTCAGTGTAATGGTACCAAGATAGTAACACGGATGCGTGTTTTTTGCTGTTCTGGAAAACATGAGTATACGATACATGTGAATAGTTTGTTCAGTGTGCAGTTTTGGTTTCTGGTCTTTGAGTTTATAAGCCACTGGCATGGGTTTGTCGATGTACACAGTAAGATTTTCTTCATTGCGGTGACTCATCGAGCTCGAGCTGGTTCACAAGCCTAAACGAGCTCTTTTATTATAAAAATTTTATTCGGTTTGGTTTCCTATCCATTCGGTTTAGTTTTGTCAATTTTATTAGTTTTGGTAATGATATCTAATGCGTTTGACTTGCTGCACTTATTCTACCTTGCATATCATAACATGAAGTCCTGTTAAATTGGATTCTTAGATATTATTATTGTTAGCCATTTCTATACACACACACACACACATTATTACGTAAGCCGGGTCAAGTAATATTCTACTTCATTTTGACAAATTCATGTGATCATTTAAATCCTGTCTTGGCCTTATAGTTATCTGATCATTTACACACTTATACTTCACTAGAGTTTGATAAATAAAACTTTACCTTATTTCAGTGTTTGAACTCTAATGGTTTATTCTATGTTAATTGATATATAATGATACAAACCCCATGTTCATTCTACTTGTAGCGCAACCAAAGCATGAGACATTTTATTTTTGTTCCTTTACATCGACTGTTAGTGCTTGCTCAAGGAAAACCAACGTTGGCACTTGCATATCAAATCCAATAAACAAACATTGGCACTAGATGCTTGAAGAGAAAAACGTTAGTGCCGGTAGGCTCAAAACGACATAAGACGTCCTAAACCAAGATACAGCCTATAAACCATGATAATCTCATTCTAGAGTCTTGTCATCCAATTCAATCATTATAAGCCCAGAACCCGCCAATGTTTATGAAGCACTTCCTTCGAGACTAAGAGAAAGAACTTTGACGTCTACAAGCATACCCAGTCGCTTCCCATGCGAGTTCTTATATTTCACGTTTATAAAGCAAATAGTGAGATTATTACTTTATGCAAAACATGAATTTTACGCACTTATGTTCCTATGTTGCTAGCACAAATCCTAATAACTAGCGTGGCTATTAACCTCTATGTTAAGGATACAGATGGAAAATGTCATTCATCTATATAAATCACATCAAACTAGGGTTAATAGGTAACCCTTTTATTTGCAAAGTTACCATTTTGGATCTGACAAAGTCAAATACTTTGGGAGATAAACTATATGATCCACCTCACCGATTGTGTGTTCGCAATGAGCCTCTTGACTAATTATTCAATAATATGAATTTACATTCTACTTAATTTTAAAAGCAAGACACTCCATGGGAATATTCGCTCTCTATAGAATTATCACTAGCTTTGTGTTTTCTCCCAGAAACATGTAAAAGAAAATAGTTTGTGTTTTCTCCCTGAAAACATGTACAAGAAAATGTTGGTGCTTTCTCCTTGAAAGCAAATAAGAAAATCATGAACTCACCTGGTGACGCACGTTATAGACTTTTCTCAAAATTAAGGAATGCACTTGACTCGATAACCGTTACCAGTAAAAGCATTTAAGTTATGAGAGTGCGTTCATGCAATATTCAAGTGTTCAATAGCACAAGTCCTATGGTTCATGTAATGACTAACAATGCAACAATTTTGACCCGACGACCTGCTGGTGATTATATTAATGTCATGAGTGAAAACAAGTTCTAACATTATTCATATATCAAGTATTGGCCAAATTAACCAAGCATCGCATCATCTAATACATGAATAGGTTCTAGGTTTATAAGACAAATTTTAGAAAGCAAAGGTGATTTAAATACATAGGCAAATCATGGAAATAAAATATAAAATGTTTACCATAGTAGCATACATGTCTTAGGTTTCTAAATATATTTTTGATATATTTTTCCAATACACCCAAAAATCACAAAAATTCATCCAACACAGAAAGGTACGTGCATCTATTTCTGTACACAACACAAAGTTTTTATTTGTTAAAATCAATACTTAACCAAATTATGCAATGCCAATTGGGTTAGAATATTAACTCAAAATGTGAAGTTCCAGAAGTGGAACCAACTCATTTGTCTTTGCCATTAAAGAGCTATGATGTCAGGAAGACAGACCGGAATTCAACTCCCTGCATCAGCTTTGACACATCTTTTTGTAAAATCATAAAAACTATTTAAAACTAATCCAAAAATTACAAATCATAACTTTCGGGAAACTAGACTTAATGTAGAACATCATGGAAACAAGAATCGATAAAAAACAATCAATTATCATTGAGTTGTAGACCTAATGATAAACGAGAATGAATCTGTCAGCAAACTATTATTATCAAAACTCAACTCTAACATGTTTGTGTTATCTCTAGGGTTCTAATTCATCAATTACCATCATAATCATCAATATTACAGAACTTTTAAAATTTAGGGTTTATAAATAACTCATCAAAATCATACAATTAAACGAAATTGAAGATTAATCTTACTTGTTATGCATGTAGAAGTGATTGAATGATCAAGAAACACCAACAATTGCAAGTAATAGGCTTGATTGAGGATGAATTATGGTTGTGGTTGTTGTTGTCGGTCATAACATAGGAAGAGAGGGAGAGAACGACAGTTAGGGGAGAGAACTTAGGGTTGGGTTATTTTATTTAATATTATATTGGCCATATTTATAAGAACAACCCCTTTAGAATGAGTTTTGGGCTTAATTGAACAATGTAATACCAAACAACATTATATTGAATCATCATGACTAAAATACCAGTCAAAGTTTATAAAAATAAAGCCAATTTGCTATTTCATAAAATATTACATTGTAAAAGCCGAAAACATGTAAGTTACGCACAATCGATCACATTGGGCCTAAGTCGGAACACCTGGTTCAATACAAAGAGAAAAGAAGTAGGTCCAAACCAAGGCATCTTGATGATTTTGATGTTCAACTTGCACCATCTATAGACCACATGCAACCCACTCTAGATAAAAAGTCCTCAACGGTACACCCTTTGGCACGTTATATTTCTTATGATAAGTTTACTAACACTCATAAAGCTTTCTTATTGGGGTAATGGCCAAAATATGACAAGCAGGTTGTGCAAGATTCAAGATGGGTAGAAGCAACGAAAAGAGAAATCCAAGCTCTAGAATAAAATGAGACTTGGGTTTTGGAAAAGTTGCCAAAAGGAAAACGTGAAATCGACTCAAAATGGGTTTACAAGATCAAATACAAGCCGAATGGAGATGCTGAAAGGTATAAAGCACGGCTTGTAGCGAAGGGACTCACATAATGGAAGGGGTGCATTTTCATAAAGTTGGTGACGGTCCAAACCCTTCTAACTGTGGCCGATAAATGAAGTTGGCATGCACATCAACTTGATGTGAACAACGCATTCTTGCATGGGGATTTGCATGAAGATGTCTACATGAAGATTCCCCAAGGTTTTTCAAAAACACGGCGATAACCGAGTTTGTAAATTGAAGAAGTCGCTTTTTGGTCTTAAACATGCATTGAGAAATTGGTACTAAAAGTTTACTAACTCGTTGTTAGGGATCTGGTTCAAACAAACAGGGGCCAACCATTCTCTATTTATTTTAAAAAAAGATGTTTTTCTTGCTGCGCTAATTTATGTAGATCATGAAGCGCTAATTTTTGTAGATCATGATGTTATCGTCATTGGAAATCACTTGGCAAGATACAAGCTGTCAAGGCTTTCCTTAACAACAAATTTAGCATTAAAGTTCTTGGTGTTTTAAAATTTTTCCTTGGAATTGAAATGGCTAGAACCAAACAAGGCTTGGTGCTAAGTCAACGCAAATATACCCTTGACATTCTAGAAGAAACAGGTATGACAGGGTGCCGACCGAGCCCATTCAATGAACTTAACTTAAAAACTTGATAAATGTGATGAGGAACCACTGGTTGACCCTTACCAATATCAAAGAATGGCTAGGAAACTTCTCTAGATACATGCAACAAGACCTAACATCACGTATTCAGTAAATGCCTTAAGTTAATTTTTTAGTGACCCAAGATACATTCACATGGAAGCATCAAATTGTGTCCTACAATACCTCAACGTACCCCAGAGGCAAGAAATCTTAATTTCTAAAGAAAGTGGGACCAATCTCATTGTATATTGTGATTCCGATTGGTTGGGTTGTCCTTTCACCTAGAGATATAGAACCAGTTACCTACTACATTTGGGAGGAGATCCTATATCATGGCGGTTAAAGAAACAATCTGTTGTGTCACGTTCATCGGCCGAAGCTGAGAATCGGGCAATGGCACATGCGGTTAGTGAAATTCTATGGATGAGGTGTTTACTTGCCACACTTGGAATGCCACCTATCGGGCCCACTACCCCATGATTTTGTGAATGTCTGGCGAATTATGAGTATTCTGGTGGGCTTATATGAAAATTCAAGACAAACATGATCATGTCTTTGGAATGGCATGATCATGTTATTGTTTATTTTGGAAAACCAAGTCCTGCTTTTCTTCCTAAATAAGCCTATGTTCCAAATCCAGCTTAAGCAATTTTTTAACACTCTTTTAACCCATTTTTAACCCTCTGGCAATTGCTTTACTTCTTCAACATCTGAAATTGCAGCATCCAGGAGATAAAAGAACCAACATATGCTAGATCTAGTATTTTGTTTTAACATGATCATGTCTTTCTTATCTATATAAAAACCAGCGCCCCAGAAAGAAAGAGGGGAGTCCCAGGGAGTTTTGAACCCACTGTTAACTTCCAAACCTTGGTGATTTCCATCCAATTGCAAGCACTTTGAAGAATTCCAACATCAATAGAAGCATCATCCATCATCTACATCATCTATCTTGGATTCTTGGTTTGATTCTTCTTGATTTTACCATAAATTTTGTTGTCTTTTCAAGCTTGTATGTTGTTCTTGAGCTCATGATGAGCTAAACTCTTTGTTATCACTTTGATTTAGATAAAGTTTAGTAATATTTGATGGTATTTATGGATTATTGGCAAGGATTGTGTTAGTGTTATAGCAATTTCATGATTATTCTTCAATGGTTTTGTGTATTTAAAGGTTTGTTATGCCATGATATTCAAGACTAATGGTTGTTTGGTTATGTAATGTTGGAAAACTCATGATTTAAGCATCTATTCATGGATTTGTATATTTTTATACTAGTCTATGGCTTTTGAACTAGGAATGGTGAATGAAGTCTTGATTATTGATTATTCATGATAAACTCTTGAATGTGCATCCTTATGCTTATGTTTGGAAAGACAAAGTATTTGTTATGATTTGTCATGTTAAGTGCTATGTTTATCTAAGGTTTGTTGGCATGAACCTCTAGTTTATGTGATCTTGATATGAACATCATAAGTTGAAGAAGTGCATGATTATTGCTTAGTTTAATCAACTGTAGGTGGATTATGTGTTTTTCATGTTATCTTTCCAAAGAGTTGTTGGATTAGTCAACTGTGATAGGAAACTAGTCCATACCATCATGAAACATTGACATAATCGTGTCACTCGTCCGAATTGAATGACTTTAGGTGGTTAGTTTGTACCTTTCATACTAACTTTCCAACAAGTCACGTGATTAGATATCTTTGGCGAGAGTCTAGTCACTTATGCATTTTGTGATCTTGCGATAAATCCATAATTATTGTCATTTGTGAGTTAAATGGGTTCAAGATTAAAGTGATATTCTTCCTTGATTGTTTGCTTTTGTGTACGCTAGCTTAGTTTTTATATTTTGCATTATACTCTTAGTTAAAACCAAACAACTTGTGATTTTAGCCGGTTAGTCATTAGCGAAGATTTAGTATCAAGAGCTATTATGTCCATGGATCGATACTTGGTTCTTACCGATGCTATAATACTTATACGATAGGTACACTTGCCTATGTGTGTGTGGTTTAGTTTTGAGGTGAAAATCATTTCTATAAATTTAAAACCCAGTTATGTGAAAAAATCATTATTAGAAATATATATACTTCACGCACGTCAAGTTTTTGGTGTCATTGCTGGGGACACGGTGATTTTGAGGACGATCCAAGTTAATGATTTGGCCATTTTGTATATATGTGTTTATTTTTTTTCTTGTTTTTTGTATTTACTTTATTTTTATATCATGTTTATTTGGTACCCGTGATCTTGTTTGTTTGAGTGTTCTTTGTAGTGATTCCTATGGAGCAGCGCTACTATGGAGATTATTGTGAAGGATACCATTATGATAACAAGAATCATCACATGGAGGTTTGGTGAGACATATGTGGAGAACCCCATCACACACATGATTGTTATTATTCAAATGGGCGTCCCACATATTTAAATGAAGAACCCTACCGATATTCCCAACCATTTGAGGGTCCAAACAATCTGCCTTCCCAAATCGAGCTTAGCCCGGGATTTCTAGAGTATTGGGCACAAAAAATGAAATGTATAGACGAGATACTCGAAAAAGGCATGCAAGATATTGGGATACCGACACCGATACTTGATACTCGTGAATATGAAGAACAACTCCATAGAATAGAGGCCCAAAGTATTGTGATCAATGAACTTTGTGCTAAATATCGTCGGGAGAGTTTGCCTTGCAACACAAATCACAACATATATTGGGACGATGAAGATGAAATTAAAGAATCAAAATCCTCGTCAATTGTTGGTTGGAGAAAGCTCAAGAACCGGAGAAAATAATGGATGAAATGCAAATCTCAAGCCCACAAAGTACCGCAAAAGTCCTACCTCCGGTTCATATTATTCCATCGTAGGAAGACGAGTTTGGGGAGGAGTTGTCGGGTATACCACTCATGGAAGTGAATGGAGAAGAGTTCGACCCGATTGGTGATCTTAATGAACTAGAAGCATTATTATTTGGAAAACCAATCGTGAAAGTCAAGAAAGAACCGCCCAAGAAGAAAAGTTGCAAGTGAATGGGTTCACCAACAAACCAATGACTCTTCCTTGCACCAAAGAATGCCCGCCCATGGATGAGCATAATGGTGGATCGCCACCCAAATCAAAAACAATGTGGGCTAAGGCATGGAGAAAACCGAACCAACCAAAATTCAAGGCGTGTCAATGGTCAAATGAACATTACAAAAATATAAAAAAGTGTCGAGATGATCATCTTCTTCACTATTTAAATTGTATCAAGTTTGGTCCGGGCAAATACAAGTGTTGGTGGCACGATCCGTTTATATTTTATAAGAACTTTTTGTGTTTACCATTTGGTTCTTACTAACCAATGGTAAATGTGCTAAAAATAAACGGGTCGTACAACGTTTTCAATAACAAAGAGCCACCCGTTCATGAAAGGATTATATATTCTACCCCAAGGACAACTAAATGTGGGGTCGAGTCAAGCTACTCGTTAATAAACAAAGCACCTGATTTTTTGAAAAACTGCACTGGAGTAGAGCAGGGGTGAAATTGTGAGAACGTGAGCTGGGGTGAAATACAGTTAAACTATGTATGATGTGAGCCAAGCATGGTCACGCCTAGGATTAGACATGATCATGCTTCTTTTCAAAATTAACCACAAGCATGATCATGTCTCAGCTTAGACATGACCATGTCTTATTTAATTTGGAGAATTGTTGTCTGGATGGTTGGCCCTGCACTGCATTGCGTGAGATCAAGTTATTGTGCTTCGGATATAGTTTGGTGACATTCTTCGATAGGGAAGTTTTCTGTTTTTTTTCGCATTCCATTCCATTGCATTACATTCTCTTTTGCATTATGTATATATTTTTTTATTGTATAACGAGGGCGTTGTACAATTCAAGTATGGGAAGGGGATGTGAACTTTGTTTGTCCAAAATTAAATTTTTTGCAAAACTCCTAAATAATTTTTGTATCAATCAACAATAACCATTAAGCAATTTTTAATTCAAACTTTAATTGTATTGTCCTGAAGCTCAAATCTTTAAGACACTCAAGCCGAAAATCTTTAAAAAGACATACCTTTAAACATGACAAACAAAAAGATTCACATTCTTGCCTTGCAAAAGTTACCCATTCCGCCCGTGTCCGTGAGTTAGCCTCGTTAGTTGTTTTTGCTCATGTTTTTGCGGGCATTTAAGTGAGCTGGGTGATATTGCAAAGTAGAACTTGTTTTTGGGAATGCATTTCATGACCATATACATATACATGGTATAAACCATTGAGGAATTTAAGATAAACCCCATGTCTAGCCATTTTTCACTTATATTTCCCAAACCCACATTATTCCCCTAGTAACCCATGTTTAGCCTTTTTCCCGTGTTTTTCTTTTCGCCCTATTTTTATCGCCCACTTAGCCATAAAGCCTTTTACTTTTTTACCCATTTTTGGTTAGAAATTCGGTTCGGCTAAGTTAGTTCATTTCATTTTTTGTATGTATTTTATCACTTGGGAATATTAGAAGCACAATGCTATCTCCCAAAGTGCAACTTTAGTGTATCTACATGTATACTATTAGTGGTTAAAAAAAAGAAAGAAAAAATCCTTACAAGAAAAGAGGAGAAGAATAAGACATTTGGTTCATCACATATAGGTGAAGATTGATTTCAAAGAGCAAAAATTGGTGCGTTAGCTCTCGGCTCGTTTAAACCTTTGGTTTAGTTAGTTAGTTTTTATTTTGTAGCCAGTTTAGTCCTGGATTTTCTAGCCATTTAGCCACTTTTCCCAAAAATTCCTCACCCTAACCCTAAGCCAAATTACAACCCTCAAGTACTCGTTTTTTATGATATGTATGTGTCGGTTGGATTTGACCCTTAAACAAGCCTATGCTTTGCTTAGTCACTGTCTTGGTATCAAGTGTTCTCAACATACACTATTACATGTATGATCACTAAATATAGCCGAGTGTTTGTGTGAACATTGTAAGGTTTGCAAGGTGGGAATGTGATGGCAACTAATGTAATGTTCTTTAGACTATGTCTTCATATTTATTAGGCTTGTTTGGAAACATCAATAGTGTTTGCTTGTAAATCCTTTAACTTTGAATGATTATTTCTTGCGGGTTATTCTTGCTATTATGGAGTTTGTTTCGTTTGCTTGAAGACAAGCAAAGTTCAAGTGTGGGGATGTTTGATGTGCCCAAAATTATACATATTTATTGCACATTCTTTATCTCGTTTCATACATGTTTAGTGGAAATTTAATGAAAATTAGTGGAATTATATAATGATACATGATTTTGTGAATGTCTGGCGAATTATGAGTATTCTGGTGGGCTTATATGAAAATTCAAGACAAACATGATCAGGTCTTTGGAATGGCATGATCATGTTATTGTTTATTTTGGAAAACCCAAGTCCTGCTTTTCTTCCTAAAGAAGCCGATGTTCCAAATCCAGCTTAAGCCATTTGTTAACACTCTGTAGCACTCTTTTAACCCTCCGGCAATTGCTTTACTCCTTCAACATCTGAAATTGCAGCATCGAGGAGATAATAGAACCAATCAGATGCTAGATGCTAGATCTAGTATTTTGTTTTAACATGATCTGTTGTTCTCCAAACATGATCATGTCTCTCTTATCTATATAAAAACCAGCGCCCTAGAAAGAAAGAGGGGAGTCCCAGGAAGTTTTGAACCCTGTTAACTTCCAAACCTTGGTGATTTCCATCCAATTGCAAGCACTTTGAAGAATTCTAACATCAAGAGAAGCATCATCCATCATCTACATCATCTATCTTGGATTCTTGGTTTGATTCTTCTTGATTTTACCATGAATTTTGTTGTCTTTTCAAGCTTGTATGTTGTTCTTGAGCTCATGATGAGCTAAACTCTTTGTTATCACTTTGATTTAGATAAAGTTTAGTAATATTTGATGGTATTTATGGATTATTGGCAAGGATTGTGTTAGTGTTATAGCAATTTCATGGTTATTCTTCAATGGTTTTGTGTATTTAATGGTTTGTTATGCCATGATATTCAAGACTTATGGTTGTTTGGTTATGTAATGTTGGAAAACTCATGATTTAAGCATCCATTTATGGATTTGTATATTTTTATGCTAGTCTATGGCTTTTGAACTAGGAATGGTAAATGAAGTCTTGATTATTGATTATTCATGATAAACTCTTGAATGTGCATCTTTATGCTTATGTTTGGAAAGACAAAGTATTTGTTATGATTTGTCATGTTAAGTGCTATGTTTATATAAGGTTTGTTGACATGAACCTCTAGTTTATGTAATCTTGATATGAACATCATAAGTTGAAGAAGTGCATGATTATTGCTTAGTTTAATCAACTGTAGGTGGATTATGTGTTTTTCATGTTATCTTTCCAAAGAGTTGTTGGATTAGTCAACCGTGATAGGAAACTAGTCCATACCATCATGAAACATTGATATAATCGTGTCACTCGTCCCGCTTGAATGACTTTAGGTGGTTAGTTTGTACCTTTCATACTAACTTTCCAACAAGTCACGTGATTAGATATCTTTGGCGAGAGTCTAGTCACTTATGCATTTTGTGATCTTGCCATATATCCATAATTATTGTCATTTGTGAGCTAAATAGATTCAAGATTAAAGTGATATTCTTCCTTGATTGTTTGCTTTTGTGTACGCTAGCTTAGTTTTTGTATTTTGCATTATACTCTTAGTTAAAACCAAACAACTTGTGATTTTAGCCGGTTAGTCATTAGCGAAGATTCAGTATCAAGAGCTATTGTGTCCATGGATCGATACTTGATTCTTACCGATGCTATAATACTTATACGATAGGTACACTTGCCTATGTGTGTGTGGTTTAATTTTGAGGTGAAAATCATTTCTATAAATTTAAAACCCAGTTGTGTGAGAAAATCATTATTAGAAATATATATACTTCACGCACGTCATTGTTTCTAGGCACGGGGTGCCTGTATCTATTGTTTCGGATAGGGACACGCGTTTTACCTCTAGGTTTTGGGAAAATTTTCATAAGGTGATGGGGTACCAAACTCCTCATTAGTACTGTTTATCACCCGCAGACGGATGGTTAATCCGAGAGGACCAACAAACTCTCGAGGATATGTTTGGGTCTTATGTTATCGACTTGGTGGTAGTTGGGATCATTTGTCGTTGCTCGAATTTCTTATAACAACAGTTATCACGCCACTATTGAGATGCCGTCGTTTGAGATGTTATACGGGCGTAGGTGTAGGACTCCCGTCTGTTGGGGCTCCTTTGGTCGGAAACAATTAGGTAGTTCGGAGGTGGTTGAGGCTACGACTGAAAACCTTGATAAGATTAAGGCTTTTATGAAGTTCGCTCAGGGCGGGCAGCAGTCCTATGTGGATAATAGGCGAAGGCCTATTGTGCTCGAGGCCGAGGATCGGGTTATGTTAAAGGTTTCTCCTTGGAAGGGCATCATTCGTTTTTGTGAGCGGGGGAAGACTAGTCCTGGATTCATAGGTCCGTTCCGTGTCTTGTCCCGTGTTGGGGAGGTAGCTTATAGACTAGATTTGCCTGACGAGCTTGATGGGATTCGTCCTACATTCCATGTGTCGCATCTAAGGAAATGTTTGGCAGACAAGGAGGCCCATGTGCCTCCTGGTGGCATTGAGCTCGACAGTAAGTTGAATTATGACGAGGAGCCTATAACCATTATTGACCATCAGGAAAAAGCGTTTGAGGAATAAGGCGGTTAGGCAGGTGAAGATGCAGTGGAGGCACCGTA
The DNA here is from genome assembly GCF_021521415.1 of Bidens hawaiensis. Taxonomy (NCBI): domain Eukaryota; kingdom Viridiplantae; phylum Streptophyta; class Magnoliopsida; order Asterales; family Asteraceae; genus Bidens; species Bidens hawaiensis. Next base: position 54,465 of record NW_027493860.1, on the reverse strand, counting down.
AGGGTTCCGAGGCTACTTGGGAGTCCGAGGACGAGATGATGAAACTCCATCCATAGTTGTTCCTGTCACAACGGATTCGGGACGAATCCCATTATAAGGGGAGTAGACTTGTAACAGCCGTTATATTTCGTTAATATGAAAGTAAGCCATGTAGAGTTTGTATATTAACCGGGACTCGATCTGGCATCTTAAGGGACCTCCTAGTCATTCTTGAAAGTGATACTATTTAACTTTGGAAGCAAGATATCTCATTTGACAAGTATAGGGGCTGGTTGTGTAACTTTCTCAAAATAATAAACCTAGGCGCCACTTTTCTTTTTTCTTTCCCTGGTCCGATCGGCGTAAGGACAGCCCCAAAACCCACCAATTTCTCCAATATTCCGGCCATTCCTAGGTTCAAAACTCTAATTCCAGGTAAGTACTACCTCGATGAAGGTCTTTTTCAGCTTAATTCGTCCTTATTGCTTGCGTATTGATCAATATATTTCGGTTTAGGACATAACTGGTGGCTGTCCAATTGAGTATCTTTCGAGGCTGAATTAAGTGGGGTTTTGCTCTATCACCTTCCTAGGTATGTCAAATATATCATACTTTAGTATCGTGAGCAATGAAATTCGTTTGATTGGTCAATTGTCGATAGATTGAAAACTAGGATTTCGGTTGTCTAGATTGTTGATTGTTGCGTTTCGCGCATTGTTTGAGGGGATTAACAACCAATTCAGATTGTGTAGCCTCGGTATGATATACGGGCTGTGGAAAACTTAATTTTCATGTAAGCGGGGCTGAATTGGTTGTCGGTTGCTCAAACGGGTCGGTACAATGCCAATTCGCGTTTAATTGGTAGTTTGTGCGTTGCACAAGTGAATTGCTGACCCATTCAACTCGTGAGGTGTCGTGTGGACTTGTTGGCTGTAATAATACTAAATTTTATCTACACGGGGCTGAGTTGGTTGATAATTACTTAAAAAACTTGTTAATGCGCATATTCGACACAATTAACGACTTTCGGGTGTAGTTTGGAAATCCTTTGTCCCTAGGTTTAACTAAGGGTGGTTTTGGTAAATACAAGGCCTTGGGGGCTGATGTAATTGGAATTTGTGTGGACGAGGATTTAGGTCAATCAAATCATGTTAGAATGCCTCGTAGAATAAGAGAGTCGGTACGGTTTAGTTAGTAATCGTTTTGTGCAATCCGACAGGCTTTTGGTTGTGGACTTACTTAGAGGTTTTCTAGCCCATTTTTAACTCTTTTATGTTTGGGCTGGCATACACACCCTATTACAATTTTACTCGATTTTACTGTTTACACTATTTGGATGATATTGCGTAGTCTTATTTGTATTTGTATATTTATGAGACCATGTATGAATTATATTCCATGCCTTAGGATATTTTGGACTCAGTTATAGTCATATATTTCTTAAGGTTATATACATACATTACTTATGGCCTAGGCTCGAAAACATCATTAGACCTAGTATTAATTGAATGCATGTAGACTTCCTTGTATTGATTTATTGGAACGACTTATACATGTTACCCTATAGTCTACGCTTGTGGATGTTATTAGTTCATCGTGATTAAGCTATATGTACGCATGTCTATTGATGCGTGTGCTTGATGAACTTATGTGTAAGTATGCCTATTGATGTGTGTGCTTGTATGGATTGTGACTGGGTCAAATATATTACTCGGAGAAACCTATGATGAGGAGGCCCGTGTTGCATATCCATGATCGGGACGGGTCAAATATATTACTCGAATCCTTGACTTTGTGACTCGTGGTGAGGAGGCCCGTCTCTTGCTTAACCCGCAATCGGGTTAAATATATTACTCGGGAGAATCCCATGGTGAGGAGGCCCGTATTGCGTGGATTTTTCTGTAATAGGGTCAAATATATTACTCGAGTATTACTCGTGGTGAGGAAGCCTGTATTACATACTGTTTTCTACTACCGGGTCAAATATATTACTCGAGTTGCGACTCGTGGTGAGGAGGCCCGTGTTAGCATAATTATTTAAAGAAAATTTATTTATTTATGATTTCCTCCAAAGATTTTATACTTATAAACTTTTTAAACTGATTTATAAATTTCGTTTATAAAAATGTGAACTCACTCAGCTTAAGCTGACTTTGTGTGTATGTTAGTTTGACTTTCAGGTTAAGGATTTGAGGCTACCACTTGGACGTGCTGGAGACTACTCAGACGATTGAAGGCATTTCTAGTCGAGGACTTTAAACATAATGAACTTATTTTATTTTTGACTTTGGGCACATTTTTCCCGGTTTTGGGATTTTGATACTTATTATTTTCCGCTGCTTATTACTCTAAACTGGTTTTAATAAATGAACTTATTTTGGTTTTAAATTTTTAAAAATTTAAAATATGATGACCAACTATAGGATTCCTAGGTTTCGGGGTCTTACAAGGTGACACTATGCAACAGTTGGAAATAAAGAGCATTAACACCTAAAATGACCCGTTTTTACCCAAACATGATTAGATCATAACCGAATTCACATATTTTTTTTAAATGACCCGTTTCAATCCGAACTCATACCACATGTTTAACCAACCTCCTGGCCCTCCTTCTGTCCCTCATTTCTTTTTCCAATCTTTAATTTAATCAGCCAAATCAAGGTGTTATACACACAGACATGTGTAATTTGGTTCTTCAATTTGTTAACTTTACTAATTTGATGGGTTGTGTTCTCCGTTTGTAATGCTTCACTAATTTCATTGATCCCACATTATGTTGAATTGATAAAATTATATTCTCATATAGTTGATTGGAGATTTGGTTCGCTAATGTGTCTAATTTCATTGATCCCAATTAAGATTGATAAATATTGATTCTCTAGATCTGATTATTCATACCTTCAAAAATTGATGTGTTTTAGGGTGGTTTGGATATGCTATAAATGAGAATAATCACTAAGTGTGGAAGTGTTTAGTAAAGCTAATAATCGTAAGAAAATCAATTATATGATAATCGTAAATGTTCTAAATTAACCGAACTTTTAGTCAGTTCAGTTATTACATAATTAGTTGCTTTAATTTTATTTTTAAATTCACCATAATTTAGTGTTTATATATATATATATATATATATATATATATATATATATATATATATTGTGTGTGTGTGGAAAGCTAAAGGAAGCACCACCTTTTAACATATCACAATGCTTATATACAATCATCTATTACTTTTTTAGCTGCATCCTGCTGAGTTTTTTGTATTGCTTCATTAGATGAGATGGTTCACAAGATTTCACTTGTGCAAGAAATTATTTCTAAAGAGTAAGTGTTTATAACTTACTTGATATCATTACCTTTAATATTTTTGTTATGTCACTGTTTATTTTCTGCAATTATAGTTTAGGGATGCCACTAGCAAAAGAAATTCATCATAACCTTAGTCAGGTAATTTCATTATTATATCAACTCAACTTATGTTATATTGTCTGTTTATCAACTACATACGATTTATGATATATTCTTTGAGAAATAAAATATAACTTGAATGCACTAAAATGGTTAAAATTGTTTATATTGAGTGCAAAGAGAGAGAAATCATTAATGGTTGAGGATTTAAGTGCGTTTGACAGAAAACATGATTAGATCTTGAAGAGGGTGGCGGGCCGCAAGAGAAAAATTTAACATTTTAAGTTTGCTTCAAACAAAATAATACACAATAAATTCATTTTGGATTAAAAGAAGGCATATTATGTTAATTTTTCAAACTTATAACTTGAGTTTTAAAAGTTAAAAGTTGACTCTCTTTTTTTAGGATTGTAGCAAATATAGATTACAGAGACGATGAAGAAATTATTTTAGTTTCAGTCAGTATATCATGAAAATTATGATGAAAAACTTTTTAATTATTTAGTATTCCTAAGAGATTTCAAGCTCTCCCTCTCTCTCTCTTTTTTCTTTCTTTCATATGTCAAATTTAATGATTTACCCTTTTCTCAAGTCTAAACAAAGTTATTGACTAGCTATTTTGTGAGCTTAACTGGTATTTGTTGTCCTCAATTTTAACAAGCTTGCTTATTTCTTCAGGTAGAGGACAACAATATCGGGTTTATACTATTCCAAAGTGGTATGCATTTTCATTATCCGGGCATTTTCTTATTGTTGTTACCCATAATGTTAAAAGTAATAAGTTTTCTTTGTTATTGGTTCATTAGAGCTTGCATCAAAAGATTTACTATTCAACAGGCACTATAAAAGAGCATTTGAGTATGCACTTGATAATCATTCTAAATTCATAATGGTATATGGATTTTTTCCTTATGTATCATACTACATTTCTTAAATTTAGTATATGAATCTGAAATGCTCTTAATTATTTATATTATTATATTTACTTTTTTCTTATTTTTGTTTATTGTCATCCCGTGTATCACACGGGCCGGTTCTAACCTAGCTAAACAATAATAAAAAAAGACACCATCATTAGACCGTCACCAATAGAAGGTGTTTTTGTAATTGTTTTTGGATGCCTACATAACACTTGGCTCCACTAAACACCATATTTCTCCTCCTTTCTCTCATCCATCTCCGTTACAAACACATTCTTCATTCATTATTCACCAAAAATTTTCCTACACTATCTCTCCTTCACATTACACCATCTCTCCTCCACATAATCTTTTTTTCCTCAAAAACACCTCAAAAATCTTCTATTGTAGATGCTCTTAGAAATTAAAAACACATAATATAAATACAATGGGAGATAGCAACGTCTGTAACTTTGTATAATCGTAACAATTTTGTTTTATAAAACCCTAAATCTAAAAGACAGTATTAAAAAAAAGTTTAGGGAGATGGGAATCAAATGTGTGACCGTTAGTTAACAAAATTGGTGTCTTATCCACTAGACCAGCTGCTTTTAATGTATGTAGAATGGTCCCCTCCTAATTTATAACACTCTATTATTTTATCTATACTATATTAAAATACATATAGAAAGGGCAGATTGGTAATTTACCAAAAAAACTCTTAAAATGAAGAGATACAACTTGTTAAAACAAGTGGTTTTAGCATATGAAATTTTAAGTTGAAAAGAAGCGGCAGATCCTATTACAATTCAAAACCTACTTTAAGCTCAAATCTCGAATTCAAATTCTCAACAATTTATCTGGCGCCTCTACTCTCAATTCAGAATCTCGATCGTTCGTGGCGGTTAGGGTTCTGGCCGTGAAACTGATTTTCCATTCTGTTTGACATATAAGCTACTTTCGATTTTCTCTGTAAATCAATTCCTATTAACTCCATATTCTTAACTTTGTGTTGGTCTTTCCGGCCAAGCTAGGGTTTAGGTCATACGCTGGCGAGATGGGGTCTGTGACTGTGTTGACGGTGAATCGTATTGCATGGGGGCGATTATCAAGCTCCGCCTCGCTTTCTTAAGGTAATGTGTTGGGATGTATTGATTTCATTTTTGTTTTTTATTTATTTATTTTTATTTTAGGGTTTATTTACATTTGTTTTTATGTTTTCATTTGTATTTTTGCTTTTATGGTATATGATCTTTTAAATCGAAACATTTATATTGTTATTGATTGATGAACGTGTTTATTTGTAGTTGGTGCAACTGAAGAACAACTTATATAAATCTGTGAGGTGAGTGAAACTGTAGTCTTTCAACTCTGTAAGTTTTTTCTGTTTCTGAAAAAGATATGCAGATTGTTTGCACACCATATTAGTTATTGAGTTAGGTTTAGATTGTCAGTTTGATTGCTTCTAGATTTTGTAACATTGAACTCATTTCATTCAAATATTTTTTCATTTAGCTAATATATGTTACGAGTTATTATTTGATCAAAATTTGATGTTTAATTGTTCATAAACAGGTTGAATCTGAAGCTTTCTATGCGTCTACTCTGAAGTTGAAGCTGCAGAATATAATAATATGCAGGAACTGGGTAAGGAGTCTCAGTTTAACCAGGTGCTTAATATTGAGCTCGAGCAGATCATGGCGTAAACTCATCACACGAAGTTTTTTTTCCTAACAAATCCTGGTTACAATGTTCCCCCAGGTTAATATCTAATTATATATATTTTTTTAAAAGTTATTATTTTGAATAATAAACGAAACAAAATCTAAATCTGTGCTTTTGTTTCGTGTTGCAGGAACGATTGTTGACAATAAAGTTTGTCATCCTAAATACAATGACTTTTGCTTGTGTGCTTAGAATGGATCGATGATTTAGGGAACCATACGACCTACTTATTACCATGTGCTTCTGGATCAGATTGGCTTCTCTGCTGATCAGTTGCAAGAGCTAATGCATCCTATGCGTAAGTTGTCTAAATAATTAACTGATGAAAATGAACTTCAACTTTAATATGTATATATTTTTTGTTGGATTATATGCAGCCATATAGGACCTCACTACATCATGCATATAAATAACATATCTACTGTATATGTTGGAGGAACTGGTTTAAGATGTGGATAATTGAGATAATCAAGCTTGGTAAGTATTGCTTTAAATTTCCTCTGTTTTTGTTAAGGAAAAAGATTTGGTATAAGGGGGTTTGTGGTTTTGAAATTATTTATTATTTCACAGGAAGTAAAGCGAACGAAGGTCAAAGGGATATCATTAAAGCAGGTCGGTATTTGCCACATGGATGATATGTGTACTCCAAATGCTTCTTTAATGCAAACTGAGTTTTCAGGTGAAAGTTGTTTTTTATCGAAACTAGAAATCTTTGGGGCTTCTTACGAAGAGTCAACACGCCAATTGAAGCCGAGTCAGTATCTCAGCAGATGTTAGCTGCTGCAGAAACTAAGGTTGTTGATGTTATGCAGGAACTGGATATTTTTAAGCGTGGTCAAAGTGTACGTTTGGGAGGGGCATTTTGGTCACAACTGAAAATTTAATGTAAGAATTCGTTTTGTACATGGATGTGCGCATGACTGGAAATGCGTTATTTTTGTTTTATTTTTATTTTTTTCATTTTTTAGGTGGGCATCTTTTCTAGAGTGGCTACTACTGCTACTTTCAAGGTTGACTGAATATTACCTTGGTGATGATGTGTTCTATTTCAAATTGGTTCCAGCTATGATGAGCAATGATTTAGAAACACTTATGGCATGGGCTGATCAAGTAACACATCTCAAGGTATTGGCCAAGACTGAAGTAATTAGATATTTGAATACATTTATTTTATATAAATTTGGTCATCTAATACAGTTAGTTTTTTAAACTATGCATCTGTTTGTTTTTTTGTTTGGATTAATATTTGGATTGTTAAATGTATGGATTGAAATATTCATCTTGTGCGATATAATGACATTATTCTCTTCTCAATTGTTAGGTTCATGATCTTGTTTATATTTCTAAAGCTCATGGCCTGTAGGTACATTTTCAAGCTCTATACCGTGTCGTTTCTTATTTACTAATTAATATAAATGCATTTATAATTATTGTGTATATATATTTTTAATGACGATTTTTGAAAAAAAAAACCATCTAAAATATTATTTAGTTTTTTTTCATAATGAAGTTTTAATTTTGTATGCCTGATATGTGTTGTTTGCTTGGTTTTGATGCAGCTCTTCAGTCTGTTGCTTGTTGGAAAAACCATACCCCAATGACCCGTTATTGATAAAAAAATAACATTTATAACAAAATTTTCAGTGATAAGACATAACTTATCACTAACTGGTCAAAATGGGGCATGGTCTACCTAATGGGTCTAACTCGACTTATATTTTTTAAATGTAACGGATAAATTCGGCCATGCTTTATCTCTTAATGGGGTCAATACGGTTATGTATTGTCAGTATTTAGTATGCGCATAAGATGACCAATACCCATAATAGACTAACACAAGCCATGCCGGTCCGTTGAGTGGTAAAGGATAACCGGAATTGACCTGTTACAGATAAAACATAACTCGAGTTTAATCGGTTGGATAGACCGTATTCTATTTGGACCCGTTTGTGATAATACATAAGCAATCACATAAATATGTATGTGCCATACTGCATATGCATATTACTTTTTAATGCTTTTCCAATTCACCACCATTTTATACAAGACTAACACAAAATAGAATTAACAATTATAAACAGTTGGTTAGAAATGTCTTGTAAATAAGTATCTAACATCATGGAATATGAGGAAGCAGAACCACTTGAGATATGTGTAAAAAATAAATTTATTTTGCAAAACAGACTCTGCTGCCTCTTCATTGATGCTCATGTACAAACTTTATTATGTAAACTAACATAATATATTTTCATTCAGTATAAAACTGCATGTCTAAAACACTAACATAATATATTTTCATTTAGTATAATACGATTTGATTGTGTGTTAGAACTGTATAGATTAGATTTAAGTCTCTAATTTTTATTTTCTATTCATTGTTTAGTAATTCAGATCAGAGCCATTTTGGGTGAAGAAGTGTAGTTTGATTCCTCATTCAAATTCTTAGCTCACCTGTTGAGGATTTGACGCGCTAGAGAATACAAGCAAGAATGATAGAAGCCCCACTATACACAAATTGTCTCATTTCTGGGATTGTAGATGTTGTAGGCATTGTGATATGGGATTTGCTTTAGGTTTTCACTCATTTCCTTAAATTTAATTTTCAAAAGTTGTATTGATAGAAGCCCCACTATACACAAATCGACGTGTATTTGTTAATCATTCTTTTTCTATATGTGTATTGCAATTACGGCTCCTTTGTTCCCTGAATTTACTTTTGTGGATTAGCTTCACCTTTGTGAAAGTTTTACTAGAAATAAGTTGGATTAATGAACTAACATAAAACAAGTATCGGAGTTGTAAATCGTCGTCGTCGCATCGCGCGGGTTTTTACTAGTATATACTACTAATACATTATTATTTCGAAACTCGGGTGGTTCTGAAAAACCACCCATTTCTTAACTAGATCTGCCCATGACAATTACATACCCTCAATAAACACCCACTAGTGCCGTTAAGGCTTTGGTTGAAAATTGTGATGGCTTTTGTCAATTGCAACGTAGTTGAAGTTAACTATAAATTTGAAGCCACATCAGCATGTAGTGCCGGCACCTCTATTCAACTAGTACATTTAGTCTAACTTTTTAATAAATTAATTAGTTATAAAAGCATAATTTATTAATTTTTCTTTCACATAAAAAACAATTTCAAACATCTTATTAGTTTTGAAAAAATCAACAAGTTACAAGTCATGAAAATAAGCAATCCCAAACATTCCCTAAGATATGTTATTTGATTAATTTTTTTTTTTTTTACAAATGTCAACTTCGCACCTACTGTGCCTAAACGTAAGCAACCATTTTCTGTCTCATTGTAAATTGACAACACTAGTTATTATTTATTTTTCTCTTTTCTGAATGGCGACACTAGTTGTTAAATGCAATAAATTCGTGTACGCTAAAATCGTCAAAATCACATTCAACACCTTTTGCCCCTCTGCCTCTGCCCACCTTTCCTTTCTTCTTTAAAAGCTTTCTCTACCACTTATCATTTCACATGTGAACCTTCACATTTATCGATCCTTCTTAATATCTCGGTAATTTGTTAAATAAAAAACCACGAGTATGGTAAACCACACAGTTCATGCTAAATCACCTGATTCAGCTTCAAACACTAGCAGTTACGTTGAAGCGAGATCTCCGAATCAAAACCGATCATGTTTATCTTTTGTTCATGAATCTTCACATCCAATAACACTCAAGGTATAAGTTAAAAATGATCACCTTCATACTATAAGATAAAATATATTAGTTACGGTTTATTGTAATAATATTTACATAATTAAGATACTAGGATATCATGGACGTAAAGACCGTCCGTCCCATTTTAAATGTCCATCTTTCCATTTTTTGTTGTCTCAATTTAAATGTCATTTCTATACATATAAATTCAATTTCCAGTTTTGTCTTTACTATTACATACTCACTAAGTTATTGTCATTTTAAAGCTCATTATTGTTATTAACTTGGAGGACATCATTGTCATTTTAAAGCTCATAAAATAAAATGATAAGATATTTCTTAATTTGTGTGTTTTGGGTCCCATAACATATAGTAAGGGACGGAGGGAGTACAATAAACTCTAACTAATATTTTATTTTAATCTAATCACATCTTAATAGTTTCTTCTATATATCACAATATAAATAATAGCATAACTACTTTCTGTTTTATACAATATTAGTTATATGTTTAACAGTTTTGGTACGTAATTTATTGCAGTTTGAAGATTTGGCATACACTATTAAGTCACAATCTGGCGAAGACCGCAATCTTGGTTTGCCGAATTCAAATTCAACTCGAACTCTTCTTAGTGGAGTCAGTGGTGTAGTCCGCCCCGGAGAGATGCTAGCCATGCTCGGCCCATCTGGGAGTGGAAAAACCACATTAATATCCGCCCTTGCGGGCAGGCTGCCCGGAAAGGTTTTAGGCAGCATAACCTATAGCGGGCAGCCGTTTACTAGCTCAATAAAAAGAAAAACCGGTTTTGTAGCCCAAGATGATGTTTTATACCCACACCTAACTGTTATTGAAACCTTATCCTATGCTGCCCTTTTGAGGCTGCCCAACAATCTAACACGCGAAGAGAAAATACAACAAGCGGAAATCATCATAACTGAACTTGGATTAACCGCTTGTTGTGATTGCATCATAGGCGGTCCACTTATTCGTGGTGTTTCTGGTGGGGAGCGAAAAAGGGTTAGTATTGCGCAGGAAATGCTGGTGAACCCGAGCTTGTTGCTTTTGGATGAGCCTACATCAGGGTTGGACTCAACCACGGCTCTGCGAATAATCGCAACCTTGAAAGGTCTGGCTCAAGGGGGGAGGAGTGTGGTCACCACAATCCATCAGCCATCAAGTAGGTTATACTGGATGTTTGATAAGGTGGTGGTGTTATCAGATGGGTGCCCGATTTATAGTGGGCATACGGGTCGGGCCATGGAGTATTTCAGTTCAATTGGCCATGTACCCGGGTTTAACTTTGTGAATCCTGCTGATTTTCTTCTTGATCTTGCAAATGGTATGTTTGGTTTCTTTTTCAACTATATATAAGTTATTTATGACTTAAAACCACATATATCCAACGTCATGTAGTAAAACTCATTAGGGTACGTATATCCCATTTTCATGAAATAATTAATATCACTTGATGTCGCATGCCTTGATTTGTTTTTTATCAGTTCCTGTTAGAAGAATAATTTAGACTAGTTATTATAATAATAAGAAAGATTTAATTAGTAACTAGTGAGACTGATCGAAACATTAAAAAGAAACTAATCAACAAATAAACAGTGACCTATAATATATTGCAAGAATATGAGAAACAAAATGAACTGTTTTGTTTTTTCAACCTTAGAAATCTTTAAAACATAATAAATAGTTGGAATATTGAAAATTTGTTTAAAAAAAACCAATTTTATTTATGTATAGAACTTATTCGAGTTATGCTATCTACACATATGAACGTAAACAGTTAAAAGTAATAAAAAAACATGAACAAGTTATTTTAATGGTTATTTATGTACAAAACATAGTAAGTCACATGTAAGAAGTAAAAAAACTCAAAAAATAATGATAACAAATGATGTAAAAGTTAAATAAATTAGGTTTTCTCCTCGTAATAATTTAATATTTCGTAAAGTATATTATAGCTAATAAATAACTATTTTGGACTTTAAAATACAGATGTGTCTCCTAATAGAAACCAAGATGATCATCAAGGAAGATTAGACTACATAGGAGATGACATCTCAATCAAACAGTTTTTAAATATCATCTTACAAAACAAACCTTCAGCATCTTGTTAAAGACGATATTTATCAACAGGTTGAAGACACGACAATAGGGATTCAAGGTACATCACCCTTGAAAAGTAAGATTAAGAAAATATTGTCCACATCTTTGTTACTTTAGTCATTTAAATCACGTCAGAAGATTTACGGGAGTGTTAGATAGAAGAATTTCTAGTTAAAGAAACTTGTACTTGTTCGAAAGTTAATACGAAGTGGTCCGCTATATATCGCAGGTTGTGACAAGCAATGGACCACGAGTTGGTGGATGCAATTTAAAGTCTTGCTTAAGAGGGGTCTTAGAGAGAGGAGACATGAATCGTACTCGAGATTAAGAATCTTTCAAGTGATGTCTGTTTCTGTCCTTTCAGGTCTTATGTGGTGGCACTCAGATTTGTCACAGTTGCAAGATCAGGTACCACGATTAGTGTTCTGGTCCAATGTTCTCATATATCAACGTCTCCTTAAAAAACATGGTACTCCGTATTGAATTTTGTCAATTCCATGACATTAATTCACACTTGAATTAAAAAAATGAAATTCGCATTGATATATATAAGATGGATTGCAAAAAGAAAAGAAAACATAATTACAAAAAAGGTTAATCAATCGAACTAAAGATGAATCAAACGATCAATATAGGTACGATATTTCTTAAAAACACAATATAAGTTTACTTTTTCTTCTCAAAAGTATCATTTACGTTTTAGATGTAAAACTGAACTTATGCAAATTTTTGAATCGATTCAACAAGAGAGAGAGAGAGAGAGAGAGAGAGAGAGAGAGAGTTAATTTGTAATATTGTTGCTAAATTTATCACCGAAATATTGTTTAGAAAGCATACTATTCCACGCGTGGAAAAAACTATAAAAACAGAAAAAGGGAGTTTTTGATATTTCCTAATAACTGCGCTGACAGGCTTTTAATAAATATTTGTATTAATTTTTTAACCTAATACTAAATTCATCGATAATCTGACGTTAAAAATTGGTTGGTAAAATCTATCGACAATAGTGGTCAGTACGATTCATCAGTTAACATTTACCACACTTAGGTTCCTGACAGCACTTCACCAATGATTAGTTACATTATTACAAGGAAAAAGTCTTTTAGGTGACAATGACATATAATACCATATAGTAAAGACACATTATTTTTTAGTTACAATTTTTAAGAATAACTATGACAATATTTGCGAAAGATTTGTGTCGTAAATAACTAAAGGGGCTCAAACCTTACTAAAGGTACATTTACCAACTAATTACTATGTGTCGGTAACCTCGTACCTTTTTGACTAAGTTTTGACTAGTGATAACTTTTTTTTAGGTCACTACATATTTTCTTATGGTGCATAACTAAAACGCTAGGCCCACTATTATGAAGACATATTTAAATTATTATAACGAGACACAAGATGAAAGTATAACATCGCATTCTTTGATATGCGTGTCAATTTGTTTAGATTATAATTAATAATTTGTCGCTATTTATAAAACCTAAACATAGAATATGTCATAATTAAATGTAAAGGAGGCTTTTGTCATTTGAAGTTCTTATAATCTCATGCAAACATGTTACAATTCTTTTCAGGTGGGACTTTTGTTCTTTTTTTCAATATTTTGGGGCTTTTACCCTCTATCCAACGCCATATTCACCTTTCCTCAAGAACGACCAATGCTTACAAGAGAATATTCATCGGGAATGTACCGACTTTCCTCATATTACTTCGCTAGAATGGCTGGAGATTTACCAATGGAGCTTGTCCTTCCAACCATATTTGTGACTGTTACATATTGGATGGGTGGCCTCAAACCGTCACTTGTCACATACTTACTAACCATTGTAATCGTCTTGTTCAATGTACTTGTATCACAAGGACTTGGGCTAGCCTTAGGTGCCATTCTAGACCTCAAGCAAGCAACCACCTTATCGTCTGTGATCATGCTAGTGTTCTTGCTAGCAGGTGGTTACTATGTTCGGATGATTCCGCCTTTCATCTCATGGTTGAAGTACGTCTCGTTTAGCCACTATTGTTACAAGCTTTTAGTGGAAGTACAATACACAAAAAATGAGGTATATGAGTGTGGGGTCGGTGTTCATTGTAAGGTTTTTGATTTTCCTGGAATTAAGTTCTTGGGCCTGGGAAATTTGTGGTGGGATGTGGCTGCTTTGGGTGTCATGTTAGTTGGGTACAGGCTTATTGCTTATGCAGCATTAAGGATGATTAAATTTCATTAGTTTCCTTTAGTTTTGAAAGGTATTGTGGCGGAAAAGAGGATACAACAAATCATATTTACATGGATTTTGGTGAATAGTTACGATATGTCATCTCTAATTTTATTTGAATAAATGCACATTTTAGTCCTATGTACGTATTCTCATTTAAGTAATGTTGGAATGTATTATTAAGTAAAATGTATGGACAACGTGTCGTGTTTAGCTTACAAACTGTTGGTATAGAAGGCTCAAAGTTCAAAGAGAATTCAATTATCATTCAAGGTATCCCAGGTATGGTTTCTCTCATCTTATTGTTGTTTGTAACATCATCTTATAGAATATTAAAGGCATGAACATAACATCTAAACAACAACGAAGAATCGTTAACTATTGAAGATTAATGTCTGTCAGGTAGTCAAGGCATGGTTTCATATATGAAAGATCGAGTGCAAGCCACAAGTAGGTGAATCATAGCTAATCCAACTTGGAGTCGTGAATATGGCAATTTTTTTAAAATAAGGGACAAGACACTTTTGGTAATTCAAATAATAGTTTTCATCATTATTTTAACCTTCAAACATCACGCATTCTGCAAAAGAGGTAACCATGGCACGCATTGTCCAAAAGAGGTATTGGTCTAATATCCAGTAGTGTTGGATCTCAAATCTCACCACCATTTTATTTCTAAACACTTCTCATGACAACACGTGCTTTACCACTCACTATTAAGCAAATAATATCACACGCCATCATAAGCATAGAGAATAAGATCTTCATATTAGAAGTTAGGGTCTCTAAGATGCAATTAAGATTAATTTTAAAAGATAGAGGTTACTTCCTCATCATCTATCTTTTCCCCTCACCCTAAACACCCTCCACAAGTTTCCTCGTAATGGAACTTGTTATATCCAAAAGACGCACCACACTACTAACAATATCTTTACTTAAAGTTCTGATCATTGAAATAGTTTTTGATAAACAAATTGGATCGATAAACAATAATATGAACACATAATAATATTGAAACGATTTCTTTATTAATCTGAATGAGTTTGTGATGATTTTACAAAAGACCAGGGAGGGGTATTTATACCTCTCCGGTGACAGTTATTTCCGGCGATGGTTATTCCGACGGTTACTCCGGCAAAGGACACGACGGTTCACCAAACCATACGTAGTATCTGTTCTACTTTTCATATTTGCATTCTTTACACAAACTATCACCTAATTACAATTATGGCACTAAACTATACCAATGGTATTTTCTAATAGAGTTAACTAAACTCTAATAAACTTAACGCGATCGATGATTAACTAACAACTAACAATCACCCCCCTTAATCTCGATCTTGTATTGCGAGGTCCTTGACACCTAGTGGTTCGCGCACACCATGAACTTGATTCTAGGTAATGCCTTCGTTAGTGTATATGCCTTCTCCTCGCAACTGATGTGCTCCATTTTGATTTGTTACTTCTCCACTCATTCTCTTATAAAGTGGTATTTTGTACTTGTATGTTTGCTTCGTCCGTGAAATACTGGATTTTTCATTAATGCTATTGCTAAAATGTATCCGCAAACGGTGCCACTTTCTCTTGCTTTCAACTAGTCAACTCTTCTAACAATCCTTGTAACCATAAGGTTTGAAATGCAGGTGAGACGGCTTGCATGAATTCAGCTTCACAAGATGCTAGAGCAACTGTAGATTGTTTAGGATTGTTCCATTCAATCAGAGCATCACATAAATAAAGTATAGTTCCAGTTGTGCTTTTCCATCATCAGCGTTCATGTTATAGCTATTATCACTATAACCCATCAATAATTTTTGCCTCCTTTCTTATACTGATTTCCGTACTCGATTATACCTCTTACATATCGTAGTAAATGTTTAACAGCTTTCATGTGAGCTTCCTTTGGCGAGTGCATAAACCAACTTGCATATCCTACTGTAAAGTTGATGTTAAGTATTGTATGAGTTAGATACCTTAGACATCCTATCAACTTTCGATATTCCGTTGCATTTGCTTCAGCTACTTCTTCATTCTTTGATAATTTTAGACCTGCTTCCATCGAGTATCATGTAGGATTACATTCTAACATCCCAACGTCCTTCAATAGCTTCTTTGCATAACCCGATTCTTTAATGTCACCCTTTCTTTATTTTGAATACTTCGATCCCTAGATAGTATTTTAGTTCTCCAAGGTCATTCATTTCAAATGACTTCTTCATTTGCTGCTTGAATTTTGAGATTTCTTCTTTATCGTTTCCTGTTACGATTAAGTCATCAACATAGACACCCATTATTAACTTTCTTTTTGCTTTCTCACTTGTATACACTGCTACTTATTTTGGACATTTCTTGAAACCAAGGTCCTTCAAAGTATTATTCAATTTAATATTTCAAGCTCGTGGTGCTTGGCGTAGTCTATATAATGCTTTTATTAGCTTGTAGACCTTGTTTTCAGCAACTGGTTTCACGAAACCTTCAGGTTGTTCTACATGTACTTCTTCGTTTAATTCACCATGCAAGAATGATTTCTTGACATCGAGGTGATGAACAGTTTATCCTTCATGTGTAGCTAGTGCGAGTAGTAATCGACTGGTTTCGATTCTAGCTACCGGTGCGAATACTTTTTCATAATCAATACCATGTCTTTATACGTATCCTAATTTTGAGACAAGACGTGCTTTATATTTTGTTACCTCACCTTTCGTGTCTTTGTTCAACTTAAATACCCATTTCAAACCAATGGGCATGTGTCTAGTGGGTAGGTTGGTCAGTGCCATGCTTTATTCTTTTTTATCAAATCTAACTCGTCTTTCAAAGCCTTTTCCCATGCATTATTTCCAGTTTCTTCTTTGTAATTCATTAGCTCTTCGTGCATCAATAAGAGTTCATTGCCGTACATGTCAACTCCTTGATTTACAAAATCTCCATGCTTGTTCATGGCTGGAGCTCTTTCATATATTTCTGTCAAATTATGTAGACCTTGAACTGGTGTGTCATCTACATTAGGGTCTATTTCTTCACTTCCCGTGTTTTCATTTACTGATTCATTTTGTGAACAGGAGATTCATCTGACCAAGACTGGATGAGTTAGAGTCTGTTGAGGGTGTACTTTTCTCTGCTGACTGTGATCCTTGGTTTGGTGGGGTACTTGGGGTTCCTGGTTCATCCGTAGGTCTCATCTTGATTATCATTGGCTGTGGTTAACTCTCCTTCGACCATGAAGTCTACCCATTCGGGTCCTTCATCGGCATTTGTGAAATGATTCTTCCAATCCCACGCCTTATTTTCTTCAAATTCTACATCGCGGCTCACCATTACTTTATTTGTATTTGGGTTATATAACCGATATGCTTTACTTCCTGGTTCGGTACCCCAAATAAATGGTTTTTTCACTTTTATCATCAAGTTTCCTTAAATTTACTCTAGGAATCTTCGCTTGAGCCAAACAGCTGAACACTCTTAAGTGTTTTAAATTTGGCTTTCGCCCTGACATTGCTTCGTATGGTGTTATGTTTTCAAGGGCCTTTGTTGGTGTGCAATTTAACACATACACCGCATGTCTCACTCTTCACCCCAAAAATTTTTGTGGGACATTCATACCTTTTAGTAGGCACAGAGCAGTTCCGATCACGGTCCTGTTCTTGCATTCTACCACTCCATTATGTTGTGGAGTGTAAGGGGCTATAAGCTGTCGTAGTATACCGTTTCTTTCACAAAATTTCTTGAACTTGTTTTAGGTAAACGCTATTCCTCTGTTGGTTCTTAAGGTCTTAATCTTATGACCTGTTTCGGCTTCGACTACTTCTTTGAACTTAACAAAAAAGTTCAATGCTTCATCCTTAGACTTTATGATATATGCCCACACATATCAAGAGTAATCATCCATCAATAAAAACATGTATTTGTTAGAGGATTGTGTTGTTGGTGAGATTGGTCCACATAGGTCACCGTAGACTAATTCAAGTGGTCGCTTTGCTCAAAATTGTGCTTGAAATGGAAATGAGTGTCGATTTTGTTTTCCAGCTAAACATACATCGCATACTTGTGGCTAATGGGTAAAATATGGCAAACCCTCGGTCATATTTTTCTTAACAATCATTTTAATAGACGCGGATCCAATGTGCTCAAGTCTAGCATGCCACAGCATTGACACCTCGTTTTCTTTTGTAAGAAAACACATAGATTTTCCATATCAAGGTTTACTTTGTAGAGACAATTTTGTGATCTTTCTACCTTCATCAAGAGATCACCAGAGTCATCATATATCCATAAAAACTCATTCTTCATTCGTATATCACACCCTTTTTTAGTAGCTTGTCCTAAGCATAAAATGTTATTTTGAAGATCGGGTATGTAATATACGTCAGTGATTGTCTTTTCTTCACCATTATTGCAGTTTCTCGTATTGAGCCTATCCCTCTTATCTTCACATGCGAACAGTCTCTCCGAATTTTACTTGTCCATTAATGTCTTCATTTAATTCAAAGAAATGAGATTTAATGAATGTCATATGGTTGCTTGCTCCGTTGTCTAAGTACCATATATCTTTATTACTTGGTTCGGCTTCGGATTTTCTTAGTGTTATCTTTTCTTAATTAAGGAAAATGACATCTTCTTGTTTGGAACTGCAGGTTGCTAACATGAGAGTTTTTATTACTTGTTTAGTTTGAACAATATTGGTTTCTTTATTCTTGTACATTTGACATTCGGATGCATTGACCAAGTCCATTACATTGGTAGAACTTTACTTGACTTTTGTCTTTATACTTTGACTGATCTTTTCGATCATTTGATGTTGATCCTTGACCTCCACAGTCTTGTCTATATGGCTTTCCATACCCATGACTCTTTCCACGACTGCTGTAATTATTACGATTTTGTCATTGCTTAGGACAATGACCGGCTTGCTATTTATACTTTCCTTGCGAGTGAGTAAACAGCAATTTATTATCCTTCATACTTGAGTCGTCTTTTTCTTTGATTCGTTCTTCATATGCTTTAAGTCTCCCTATGGCTTCTTCTAACTTCATGTTGTCAACATCGAAGCATTGTTCGGTTGTTGCAACAATTTGAATAAAACGATCTGGTATGGAGTTAAGAAGTTTCCTGGCCACATAAGATTCTGCAATTGTTGAGCCAAGTGTTACGGCTTTAGATACTAGCCCGTTTAATTTTCCCAAGAAATCATCGACGGTTTCTCCATCTTTCATCTTTTATGACTCAAACTCCACCCTTAGAGGTGAGAGTTGTGCCCTTTTTTATTCTTTCAATACCCATATTTCTTACTTTGATTGATTCCCATATTTCTGTAGCTGCGTATATTGAGCTACTTGTAGTACCACGTTTTTTGGCAGTGCTTGATAAAGGTAGGCTATTGCCATGTTCTTTTTTGGTCAACGACTTTTCCTTCTTTTGGTTCAATTGCTTCCCGTAATCCATGAACGTTAAAATTGCTCTAATATTCACCGGCCACATTGTATAGTTTGTGGAATTTAATGCGGGACATTGAAATGATAATGACGTGTTATCCCGTGGGTGGTTGGGTTGGCTATTCTGATTTGTCTAGGTTTCTTGCCCACTTGACATCGTGTGTTCTTTTATTTAATCGCTATAAATGAGTTGGCTTGCTATCGGTCCTTCGATGCAAACTTCAAACTAGATGGACTTTTCCCCTTCTAATACTAGATCTTCTTGATCACTATAATCCTTCTATAACACTTAAATCGTCTTTTTACGATTTTATCGGTTTTAATAAACAATTATTAAAACTTATTTTCTAAAAAATTTAGATGGTGTTCTTTAAAAAATCCTTTTTATTGGAAATAATAAAAGGACTACTTTTCCTTTACGGTTTACGTTTCCAAATTCCAATTTTAAATCAACTTTAGGTTTTTACTTTTCTTTACTTCACCAACAGTAATTGCTACAACAGTTTCTTCTTGGTTCCACAAGCCGCTATCTCCGGCTTCAATTAGTCACTCATATAGTGATTTTCCCTCGTCTTCCTCACTCATTGCGATTCTTGTTCAATTACACGGCTTTGATGGTGTTAGCAACAACAAACCGTAGCCCTTTAGGTTTTTACTTTTCTTTACTTCACCAACAGTAATTGCTACAACAGTTTCTTCTTGGTTCCACAAGCCGCTATCTCCGGCTTCAATTAGTCACTCATATAGTGATTTTCCCTCGTCTTCCTCACTCCTTGCGATTCTTGTTCAATTACACGGCTTTGATGGTGTTAGCAACAACAAACCGTAGCCCTTTAGGTTTTTACTTTTCTTTACTTCACCAACAGTAATTGCTACAACAGTTTCTTCTTGGTTCCACAAGCCGCTATCTCCGGCTTCAATTAGTCACTCATATAGTGATTTTCCCTCGTCTTCCTCACTCCTTGCGATTCTTGTTCAATTACACGGCTTTGATGGTGTTAGCAACAACAAACCGTAGCCCTTTAGGTTTTTACTTTTCTTTACTTCACCAACAGTAATTGCTACAACAGTTTCTTCTTGGTTCCACAAGCCGCTATCTCCGGCTTCAATTAGTCACTCATATAGTGATTTTCCCTCGTCTTCCTCACTCCTTGCGATTCTTGTTCAATTACACGGCTTTGATGGTGTTAGCAACAACAAACCGTAGCCCTTTAGGTTTTTACTTTTCTTTACTTCACCAACAGTAATTGCTACAACAGTTTCTTCTTGGTTCCACAAGCCGCTATCTCCGGCTTCAATTAGTCACTCATATAGTGATTTTCCCTCGTCTTCCTCACTCCTTGCGATTCTTGTTCAATTACACGGCTTTGATGGTGTTAGCAACAACAAACCGTAGCCCTAATTTATCTTCAGGGCTCGAGATCTGGGTTTTTACAATCTACAAACTAATGAAACTCACGGTCCTTCAGAATTTCGATTTGAAACCGTTAAGCACTTATTCAACTTTGTCAATTTTAGTGTTAGTAAAATTGAATCAGAAACACTCGATCTTCTTCTTATTTCTGTCTGCGCTCTGATACCAATTTGATAAACAAACTGGATCGATAAACAATAATATGAACACAAAATAATATGGAAATGATTTCTTTATTAATCTGAATGAGTGTATGATGATTTTACAAATGACAGAGAGGGTATTTATACCCTCAGGTGACGGTTATTTCCGACAACGGTTACTCCAGCAAGGGACACGACGGTTCACCAAACGATACGTCGTATCCATTCTACTTTTCATATTTACATTCTTTGTACAAACTATCACCTAATTATGATTATGGCACTAAACTATACTAACGGTATTTTTTAATAGTGTTAAGTAAACTTTTTAACTAATAGTTTCCTCTCCCAGAGTTGACTCAGTTTGCTTCCCCACATAACCAACCTTTACTAATGCATCCTTTCATGTCATTCCCATTTTACAACTTTTGGTGAAGTTCACCCACTAACCTATGATGAGTGCTTTATGAGAATTATACTACATATAAGCATCTATTTCAAGATTCAATGAGGTTGTCCACACTTTTTCTCAAATAATTGGGAGGGCAATAATACTTTTTCAAGATTCAATTGTTATCCTCAATTGTGACTTAGGACAGTTCTTAAGGCAATAGATCCTTAGTTTGGCAACGTGAGATGATGGTTATGCTAACTTTGAGCTTGGAAGACCCGGTAACAAGAAAAAAAAAGGTTGAACAGAGTTACTTGTAACATCCTAACTATTAAAATTTATTATTATTGGGTGTTATTAATTAGTATTTATTTTGTTAAATAAGGCATATTATTTTGTCAAATGAATGGAGATTGGCTTAGGGGTCCATGGGCTGGAAGTATATATATACCTTAAATCCTGCCGAAAAACTGTAAATCTCACATTCCGTATTTACCAAACACACTCAAAACACACACATCCGTCTCCATAATTTTGGATTCAAGTTTTAAGCAAGATTCAACTAGTTTTACGATCGTTTACACCAAGTAACAAGAAATGGAACAAGATCTAATATTGTTTAAAGACCAAAACCAAACCAAGTTCTAAAGGTATATGCTAAACATAAAGATGGTTCATTTGTTGTTGGTTGAGCTAGTACAAGAAATTTAGTAGGATGTTGGATCTCGTCTTGTTAGGCAATAAAGTCAAAAACTTGAGATTTAAAGAGTTTAGTAAAATAAGCATTTTTAATCAAGCAAATGCTCGTTCCACAAAATAAGCCCGAGGATGAAATTTAGTTCACTTGAAATTCATCATTTTATGAAACATAATATGATTTATGATGTGTAGGAAATTAGCTTCAAGAAAAAGAATGCATAATATAATAATGGATTATGATTTGTTATGCCCGAAAAAAAAGAAATAAAAGAAAACACTGAAAGGATATAAAGATGAATATTATCATATTTAGAAATTTCGAAGTAGCAGTGTAGCAAAAGAAGTGTTGTGTGAGTGGGGGGTCGCGGGTTCGAAATCCAGTTCTTGCATATAATTTCTCGAGATCGAGAGAGAGACATAGAGGAGAGAGAGAGATGTGAGTTAAAGTTCAATTACATTTAGGGGGTGTTTAGAATTTCTTATTTTTATCAACTTATAACTTATAAACTTTTTGAAAAGTTAATAAGGTTTATAAGGTGTTTGGCAAACCATAAGGCCTTATGGATTTTAACTTATGGAATAGACAAAATAAAGAGGTTTTGAAAAGTTAGGAATATGTAACTTATTAATTTAATGGTTTGATTTACCTATTACACCCTTATAACCCTCAAACCCCATTACACTTATTTTTAAAAAGAGTGCCCTTTTTAGTCATTTTATTTGACACTTCGTGAAACAAGTCATCTTCCGTACATTCCTTAAACATAATTTCGTTACATTATTTCCCGAATGATTAAAATTTGTAAAGTTTAATCATGACGAGTCTAGAATAAGCCCGCACATGCATAATATATAGCATACAAGTAATTTATTTTTAACTAAATTCTCAAATTTTCGGAGTTATCTGCCGGATACTGACATTGGTGATAACTTTAACGACTCGTTATTATAACTTATAAACGTTTTTTTAAAATACTCAAGCGTCGTATACAAAACGAATTAAGAGCGTTATTATTTGTTCTATTTTAAATTCCTATGACGCGATGTCGTCACTAGTATATAAACATACGAACACATAGTCTCGTTTGACATTTAACATAATCCTAAACTAACAATATATATATATATATATATATATATATATATATATATGTTTAACAAAATCCTAAATAATTTGGTTCATTCATTGTTATGCGATGACCAAATTATATCAACACTACAACTGAATTTAACTAAATAGATCATATAAATATATAATGCATATTTAAATTCAAACAAAAAGAAAAGGAAAATAAAATAAATTAAAAAAAAAAAAATTCTATCACCCACCAACTAAATGAGATGCCAAAAATCAAACAATAATAATAATAATAAAAAAAAGAACCACACCTGATGTTATCCACACAAATTATCACCATACTTTCTTTCTTCTAGAGCCACTCCAAGTCTCCAACCAAGTTTGTTGTTTCAGTATTCAAATTATATCCACCATCTCGCATAGAATAAAAATCTCCACTTACTTTCCTTGTCTCTTTCACTGCTCTACTCAACCAAACCCATAAAAATTTCAAACTTATCATTTCATCCAACATGATCGGTTATCATTATTTTGAATTAAACTAAAAACTTTACTTGATTCTTTTCCTATAAATTTACAAGTCTCCATGTGAAGAAACAATAAACCTAAACACTCAAACCACTTTGAAGATCACAACATGCCTTAATCAACCTCTCCTCTCCTCAACAGCAACTCCAAGAACCACCCTACTACAATCACCTTCCACCACCACAAGATACCACCTTAGAAGCCACTAACCTCCATCTTCACCACTCAACACCACCACCCTTGCTCACCGTTTTAAACCACCACCACCAACATTCACGTACCTTCCACCTCCTTGTTTTAGCACTACCACAAGCCACCACCCTCCACTGCTCCTCACGCCCTCTCCGGTTTACGGTCGACAACTCACAACACTCCACAGCAACTCCACCACCTTCACCGTACATCGTCTCCATTGTAGCACCCCCGAAAGTACGCCACAACGAACCTGTAACTTCACCACAATCAACCCTTCACCACCTCTACCACCTTTGCCATACACCCTTCTCCACCGTAACATACCGAAACTTTACCGTAATGCACCCTTCTCCACCGTAACATACCTAAACGTTACCGTAACTCACCGTAACACTCCCGCAATACAGCGTAGCCTACTCGTCACAACTTACGGCCACCTCCGTCGCCACCGAGAACCACCACTACTCTCTAGTAACCACCACAAAACACTGCTCCGGAACCACCATCGGTCTTCAACCACCTTTCATCTCTCTACGATCTCTCTCTTTCTTTCCTCTTTACAAGTTTTCCCTCTCAACTCGCTTATATATAAACACACACGGACATCCCAAACTAACCTACATTATCTTGTATTTCAAGAGTCCGAACGAGTGTTTGTTCATACCACAAATCTCGTATACACGCATTTGGTCTCAAAGTCTTAATATACTGTTTCTATAATATCAATTTTTTTTATGTTCATGGTATTTAAAAATTTAAAAGAGACATTTCCATATTTGTTTTAAAAAGTTGAAACCATATATGTGTATGTGAATGATAAAAAGAACAAACACAAGCTAACTAGTTTTTCTTAAAACATGAACACATGTATGTAAATAAATCTACTGTATATGTGGTTTTCAAAAGAAAAAATTGACTTTCAAGTACTTACCCCAATGTTCTTCTATGATTATATATATATATATGTGACTTATAAATAAACAAATAAATAAATAGAAGACTTAATATTTTTGTTTTTATTGAATCCTACATAGATATTTATATAAATGAATTCATCATAGTTTCAATAAATAGTTTTAAAACTTTATATTATGAATTATGATGTAAACAAATATACTCTACAAAATATTAAGTTACGACATGATAATAGATATCATATATGTTGAAGAAAAACATATATTCCTTGAACTTAAAAATATAAAAGACTATCACCAATGGGTCGTCCAAAATTAAATTAAATGTTCGGTTGGGGAAACCAACCGGCACAAACGGAATAAATGAAAGAGCTAGTTAGGTGAAAGCGACAAGCATAAACCGACTTGCGAATCGATAGCGAACTAACTGGCCTTACGCATTTAAGACGTGTGAAGGCAGCGGAACCGGGTCTAAATTACAACTGCTCGCATACAACCACTAAACTCACAAGGTGAGTTCACGGCCCCTTTTTACTGTTTTTATTGTTTTCTAATCAGGGGGAGAAACATACACTACTGGTTTCATATACGATAATTAGAAACAGGACAATTGATCTTTATGCGAACTTGAGTTAGGCTATGTAGTGCTATAAGTCTCTTAGCATGCTTGCATAGTATAACATTAACTAACGGGATTAGCCATTGGAATTTACGGATAGTACTATCGGCGTTGACATTCCCCCTATTTTAGGTTAGTCGTCCTAACCACCGATATTGCATCGAACCGGGGTGCGTATATTTCAATCTGGGAGATTAAACAGGGCAAATGGATTAAAGTCGTGGTTTGGTTATAGGCTCATGTGTCGTATATTAATTCGTAGAACTAGCGCACTCTACGGAGGATCAACGTATTTGTTTCAATATATTATCGTACACTTATTTGTGAACTTATTCAACGTTTTATGAATAACATGTTTTTCATATCGAGTCTTAAAACCTGTGGACTCACCAACCGTTGTGTTGACTTTTTAAACGTATGTTTTTCAGGGAATTAACAGCCATGTAAGGAAATCACGAAGATGGGACCTCAAAGCATATTTAGGATACCTATTTTGGAGGGATTTCGCTTATATAACCCGAATGACGTTTGGGTCATATACGAGGAATCTCATTATTATGTTAAACTATTTTGTTTAAAAACATATTATGGTTTGTAAACTCATTTGAAAACTAATGGTATCCTAATACTACTATGTTTGTGATAATCATATGCTTACGATATTCATGACGTCACGTGCCTGTGCTTCCGTCTTGGCGGGGTGTGACAGATTGGTATCAGAGCCATTGGTTATAGCGAACTAGGAGGTCTAGTCTATAATGGATGACTCACAAAAACAAAAAAAAAATGGTTCTTTTCATTTCATGCATACACATTAGCATAACTTATATGAACCTGTACGGATATTATTGTCACAGCCATGTCTAATGAAAACCTGAACATCATTGATTCCAACGACGACCTAAGTGAGCATTTAGACATAACATCCACGCCGATTGTCTCTGATGACGAGGAGATCACCATGGAGGCATCACCAGCCTCTCCATTACCAGCTTCTCCACTGCCGCCTTCCCCATCCCCACGTTCTCCATCACCACCCCCGCCACCGCCTTCTCTCCGTCGTGGGAAGAGGATTGTCAGAAGCACTACACCTCCTGACGTGGCCTTGGGTGAGTCTCTGTAAAACCCCGAATCCCGGGAATCCTACAGTTGGTCATCACATCCACAATTTCACAAAAATTTAAAACCAAACGATTCATTTTTTTTATTTAAAACAAGTTCAGAGTAAATAACAGCGGAAAAAGTGTAAGTATTTAAAAATCCCAAACACGGGTACAAGTGTCCAAAATCAAATATAAATAAAATATCTGCTTTATTTGAACTCCTCGACTAGAAATGCCTTCAACCTTCCGAGTAGTCTCCAGCACGTCCAAGCGATAACCTCCAATCCTTAACCTGAAAATCAATCTAACATACACACAAAGTCAGCTTGAGCTGACTGAGTTCAAGTTTTCATAAACAATATTTCATACTTTATCTCAAAATTATAGTTCTAAACAATAGAGAGGATAATAATAAAATAATTAATATAGCTCACCAAATAATACATTCATCATCGAACACACGTACACGGGCCTCTCCACCACGAGTCGAGACTCGAGTAATATATTTGACCTGGACGCGGTAAGACCTAAGCATGTGACACGAGCCGCTCCACCACGGGTCAAACCCAAGTAATATATTTGACTCGGTCATAGCTTACACATCCAAGCACGTGATACGGGCCTCTCCACCACGGGTACATCCCAAGTAATATATTTGACCCGTTCACGGCTCAACATTCAACATTCAACGGACCTCTTCACCACGGGATTTTAAAACCCGAGTAATATATTTGACCCGCCAAAATGATGATCACGCCACACGGGCCTCTCCACCACGGGATTTGAAAACCCGAGTAATATATTTGACCTGGCCGTGATCACCATGCACGCACACATCAATAAGCCTACTCACATCATTCTTAGTCATGAGGAACTAAATATCATCGCACAACCGTAGGCTATAAGGTAACACATACTCATACATACATACATACATACCTCCACACACACACACGAATATATATATATATATATATATATATATATATATCCCAACGTGAACCAAGTAAATAGGTCTACTCGTATTCAACTTCTACCAAGTCTATTAACATCCTCGAGTCTAGACCATCAATAATGTATGTAACCTTAAAGGATACAAGACCATAAACGAGTCTAAAATATCCTAAAGCATGTAAAATAATTCAAATATAACTTTCAAAATGCACAATCACGAGTGAAACCATGTAATACCATTCAAATAGTTGTAACGGGTAAAATCGTATAAAATTGGATTTCGGTGTGTATGCTAGCCCAAAACGTAAAAAGAGTAAAAAGGGCATCATGAACTCACCTGAGACGAGCCACACAAATACCAAAGGGTTTGAGAACCTCAAAGCCAATCCACAGTTTACAAGCCTGTCGGATTGCACACAATGATTACTAACTAAACGTACCGACTCACTTATCCTACGAGACGTTCTAACATGATTTGATTGACCTAAAGCCTTGACATTACCAAAATCAACTACATCAGCCCCCGAGGCCATGTATTTACCAAAACCACCCTTAGTTAATCCCGGGGACAAAGGGTTCCCAATTTACCCTCGAAAGTTGTTGACTTTAACGAATACGCGCGTTAACGGGTTGTTTATGC
Organism: Bidens hawaiensis; assembly: GCF_021521415.1. Classification (NCBI taxonomy): domain Eukaryota; kingdom Viridiplantae; phylum Streptophyta; class Magnoliopsida; order Asterales; family Asteraceae; genus Bidens; species Bidens hawaiensis. Next base: position 26,333 of record NW_027493860.1, on the reverse strand, counting down.
ACTTAGATACCGAATCAGCCCCGTGTGGACCAAATTTAGTAAAATTACAGCCAATAAGTCCACACGACGCTACACGAGTTGAATGGGTCGGTAATTCGCAAACACGATGCACAAATTACCAATAAACGCGAATTTGCGCCGTACCGACCCGTTCAAGTAACCGACAACCAATTCACCCCAAATACTAAAAAAAACCAGTTTTTCACAGCCAACATATCATGCCAAGTATACAATATTCGAATTGGTTGTCAATTCCCTCAAACAACGCGTTAAACACAACAACTCACAAACTAGTCAACCGAATCCTAGTTTTCAAACTATTAACAATTGGCCGACCTAACCAATTTTAATGACCATGAAATTTTAGTATGTTGTAAGCGATATACCTAGGAAGTTTGTGGTGCAAAACCTTAGCCGAAACAGCCCCGAAACAGCCCAATTGGACAGCCACCCGACAAGCCTAAAAACAACCGAATTTCGACGAATAAACGCGCCATATGGATGAATTAAGGTGAAAAAGAGTTGTATACATATAATACCGACCTGGAATGAACCTCGGGAGGCTGGATGGTGGCTGATTTTCACGCAAAACGAGAGAGAAGGGGGGGGGGGGGGTGGGGGTTGCGCCGATCGGACCTAGGGTTGGGTTAGGTTTTATTTTTTTTAATATAATATGTAATAACAAATTAACATTTTGGCCCCTCCACTTTATTAATGGTTGAACTTGGAAGAAAAGTTAAGTGAGAAACGTTTTCGAGGGTGGTCAAGGAGCCCTCAGAAGAATGCCGGGTCAAGCCTGGAAGGTGTACACAACACTAAAAGGTTAAACCTTTTTATTGGAAATTTACGGACGTTACAGTCTCCCATCTACTTTAGGAAAGGCAATGGGCGTCTGCAAATCAAGACTGTTAGAAAGAATCCCCAACTTCCCAATAAGAGGAACCTAGCTGCACGAGATGAGCCGAAGAAAACTGAGCAACCACCAAAAAAGAGACCTGTATATCGATCATACGCTATGAGGCCCCCATAGATGGCACATGTATTAGACCATTGGCGTGACCTTGAGGGTACTCCCTCTACTTTTGAAGTCGGTGAGTCTTCTTAACCACCCCCATCGTTATCCGACATTGGGGAGCCAATGGAGGAGACTATACTAACTCTGGTTGCTAGGACTTACACTCATGACAGTTAGCTTGAGAGGATGGCTAGGGACGTGGAGGCTTTGCTATCTGATGTTAGCAGGATGATAGAGGATACAACTAGGATGTTGGGACATGACATAGATGAGATACATGGCATGATGACACGTGTTAGGCGCACCGCCGAATCTGAGTTCCAAGAGATGAGGATAACTATTGGACCTCTACTGAGGTATACTCGAGCATTGGAGGCGAGTTTTACTCAGGATCGAAACGACATTGATAGGATCCGACTTGTGAGAGCCCATGACTTTGAGCTGCTTCGTGAGCTTCATAGTAGAGTTATGGAGTTGAAGGTTCGTGTGGAGAGACACCAGATGATGGCTAGAGCTAGCATGCTCGTGGCTGGAGTAGCTATGTTGTTTGGGATGTTTGTTGTTTATTTCATCTAGCTGGACGGGGTGTGCCCATGCAATATTATATGTATGAAAACAATCTACTGATGGGGGTATGTCCCCATCCATTTTGTATCGAATATGCAAAACTATGTACCAGATGTTTTCTTTTGATGTATAATATTGTATGATACTATGTTGTGTTTTGTGTTCATGTGATGACATTATTATTATATGTGATGTCTTATTTATTTTTATCGTGTGTATAGAAAGAAACTCATGGAACCAAAGAAAAGAAACACCCATAGCAACCCCGAAGGCGCAAACCCAATGAGCCCTGAGGAGTACCGGAGGTAAAGAAAACAAAAATCCTTACCTTAAAAAGAAAGGAAGTCACTACTTATGATTAATAAAGTATTAATCTATTTGATATTGCTATACAGAAGCGAGCAATAATGAAAAAGGTTGTTCATACAAGACCTTTTTGTCCTGCCACCCGAGAAACTTTAAAGGCACAGAAGGTGCAATTGGAATTATTCGTTGGATTGAAAAGATGGAGTCTGTGCTCAACATCTGCAATTGTGCTGCTAATTATATGGTCAGATATGCCACATGTACCTGACGGGTGGATTGTAGAACCACCCCTAAGTGTAGTAATTCTCGTTAAAACGTGTGCGTTTATGTTTAATTTCACGAATTGGATTACTACACTATGTCGTGCGTTTGTAGGTACAAGTGCTAAAAATGGCGATTGAAGTGAACTATGATGGAGAGGAGCAAAGGACTCGAGAGTTGGTGATGGCAGTCAACAAGGGCAAGAAGAACAAAGGATTTGGAGCTGAGGCTACCGTAGCTTACGGTAGCCACCGTAAGCTACGGTAGGGTTCCAGCGTAGCAGGCTGCCGTAAAGAGATAGAGGCTGGCGTAAAACTTCTGAAGCCACCGTAAGCTATGGTGGCCACCGTAGCTTACGGTGGACTCTGACGCAGAATCTGTAACTGCCATTTAAGTCCGTTTTGGGACGACTTTTTGGAATCTTTTTGATAGTTTTTCGATTGGAGACACTTTGGGAGGCGATTTTAAGGAACTATGACTCAATTTTGAGTTGTTTGAGCATTAGAGACTTGTTTTTGATTCGTATGCACATTATAATCGAAGGGATGACGAACCGAATCATGCTTGGCTAATCTCCTTTGTGTTTTCCCTCGGATTGTAAGGTTTCATATTGTTTGTTGATTGAATGTTTATACAATTGCTGAGATGGTAATTTAATATTATTGATTTCATAATTATGATGTCTATGTATTGATTGATAAGTTGTTAGTTTGTTTAATTCGTGTTCTAAACCGTCAATTCTCGGTGATATAGGCAATCGGGATTAATCGGGTGGAATTCGGGGTTGGATAATCTAATTGGTTTTTGAGTGATTGCCTTGCGTTTGTTAATCCAAGTACTTAGTCTTCAATTACCACAATTGTTTGCACATTCATAAATTATGTTTTTATAGTTCGTCTCAGATTAAATGTTTACATTAACATTCATTGAAACCTGAAACCGAGGGAGAGCATATCCTCTCATCTTTGATTGAAAAACCGTGTTAAGTGTTTTAGTTAATTTTCGTTAATCAAACAAAACAACCTAAACTTTGAGATTTTATTTTCTTCATTTAGTTTAAATTTAGTTAATCTATAAAACTACTTGGTAACACATATTCCACAAACTCTTCGTGTTCGACACCCATTTACCACTATCTAATTAGTTGTAATTGGTTTATTTTTGAGCGAGTCTTCTACCTTGTGTCAGTACCCTGGAGGACGAGGCATTAACTTGGTGGAACTCGCAAGTTCAAACTTTGGGTATGGAAACTGCATATCAGTTAACTTGGGATGAATTGAAAGCCATGATCCTGGAAGAGTATTGTCCTCAAAGTGAACTCCAAAAGATTGAAACTAAGTTGTGGAACATTACAATGACTGGTTCTGATGTTACTGCTTATACCACTCAATTCCAAGTATTGGCAAGGTTGGTACCTCATATGGTGACTCCTGAGTATAAACGAATTAAAAGGTATATCTGGGGATTAGTTCCTCAGATTAGGAGCTTGGTCACTTCATCGAGGCCAACCACATTTAAAAGTGCAGTGACTCTGGCCCACAGCTTGACCGATGAGGCAGTTAGAATGGGTACACCGCCTAAGAAAAACTCCGGTGATAAAAAGTATGTGGGTGAGAAAAAGGAAACGATGATAGAAAGGTGGGAGATAAGCGAAAATGGGTTGGTAAATCTAATAACCAGAACTATAAACTCCATGAATCAGTTAAGGCATACATGGCAACTACTGGATCCAAGGGTTATGCTGGGAACAAACCTAAGTGCAACAAATGTGAAAGGCACCACCATGGGAAGTGTAATATGTGTGGAAAGTGTAAGAAATGGGGGCATCAAACTCAATACTGCTCATCTGCCCCTACTGTCAAAGGAAATGCTGATAAGGGAAACCAAGACTGTTATGAATGTGGGAGCCCGAATCATTTCAGGAAGAACTGTCCCAAGCTGATAAACAACAACAATAATAATCAGGCTCGAGGAAGAGCATTTGTGATCGGGACAAAAGATGCCCGCCAGGACCCCTCAACCATCACTGGTATGTTTCTTGTCAATGATCACTATGCTTACATATTGTTTGACACCGGTGCCGATTTGAGTTTTGTCTCGACCAAATTTAAACCTTTGCTAGGAATAGATTCTAATAATCTGAAAGATAAATATACCATAGATTTGGCAAACGGGAAATTGATTGAATCTAGTGAAGTAGTTCAAGGTTGCACCCTAGCCTTGGAGGGTCATTCTTTTGAAATAGATTTGCTACCTGTAAAACTGGGAAGTTTTGATATAGTTGTTGGTATGGATTGGTTGTCTAAGAATCATGTCGAAATTGTGTGCTTTGAAAATGTAGTTCGACTTCCATTACCAAATGGTGAAATATTGGTCAATCAAGGAGAAAGGAAAACAAGTACTTTAAAGATTATCTCGTGTATGAAAGCCCGAAAGTTCTTACGTAAAGGATATCAGGCATTCTTGGTCACGTTGTAGAAAAGGAGCTCGAAGAACGAAGACTTGAGGATATACCGATTGTACGAGACTATCCAGATGTTTTCCCCGATGATTTGCCTGGGTTACCACCCCATCGATTAGTTGAATTTCGTATTGATCTGGTACCGGGAGCCGCACCGGTTGCGCGTTCGCCATATCGATTGGCACCATCAGAAATGCAGGAGTTATCGACACAATTACAAGAGTTGTTAGATAAAGGGTTCATTAGACCAAGTTTCTCACATTGGGGAGCTCCGGTCTTATTTGTAAAGAAAAAGGACGGAACCCTTCGAATGTGTACTGATTACAGAGAGCTTAACAAATTAACAATCAAGAATCGATATCCACTTCCGCGTATAGACGACTTGTTTGATCAGCTGCAAGGTTCAAGTTTTTACTCCAAGATCGATCTACGTTCCGAGTACCATCAATTAAGGATACAAGAAGAAGATATACCCAAGACGACGTTTAGAACTCGCTATGGGCATTACGAATTCTTAGTCATGCCTTTTGGATTGACTAATGCACCCGCTGTTTTCATGGACCTTATGAATAGAGTGTGCAAACCGTACCTGGACAAGTTTGTAATTGTGTTTATTGACGACATTCTTATATATTCACGAACCAAGGAGGAGCACGAACAACATCTGAAATTGATTTTGGAGTTGTTAAGAAATGAGAAACTTTATGCTAAGTTCTCGAAATACTAGTTTTGGATTCGTGAAGTTAATTTCCTTGGCCATGTGATCAATGAAAAAGGTATTCATGTTGATCCCGCCAAGATCGAAGCGATTAAAAATAGGGAAGCGCCAAGGACTCCTATCGAAGTGCGTCAATTTCTTAATTTAGCCGGTTATTACCGTCGTTTCATTGAAAATTTTTCCAAAATTGCCCAGCCTTTGACCACACTGACTCAAAAGGATAAAAAGTTTGACTGGGGCGAAAAGCAAGAGTCAGCCTTCCAATTGTTGAAACAAAAATTATGTAGCGCACCAATTCTATCTCTACCTGAAGGAGTAGAAAACTTTGTCGTGTATTGCGACGCGTCACACCAAGGACTGGGTTGTGTGTTGATGCAAAATAAGAAGGTAATTGCATATGCCTCTCGACAATTAAAAGTGCACGAAAAGAATTATACGACACATGACTTGGAGTTAGGGGCTGTCGTATTTACACTTAAGATATGGAGGCAATACCTTTATGATACGAAGTGTACCATCTTCACTGACCACAAAAGCCTACAACACATTTCAATCAAAAGGATTTGAATATGAGGCAACGTCATTGGGTTGAATTGCTAAATGATTATGATTGTGAGATTAAATATCACCCTGGTAAGGCTAATGTGGTAGCTGATGCTCTAAGCCGTAAGGAAAGAGTTAAGACTCTTAGAGTTCATGCATTAGGAATGACCATTCGCACAAGCCTCACCACCCGAATTCGTGATGCACAACAAGAAGCCCTCAAAGCTGAACACTTGCAAAAGGAATCCTTGAGAGGAATGGTTAACAATTGGAACCCAAGGATGATCAAATCCTTTATTTCTCCAATCGAATTTGGGTACCACATTGCGGAGAACTGCGTACGTTAGTACTAGACGAGGCCCATAAGTCTAGATACTCTATTCATCCAAGTGCCGACAAAATGTATAAAGATCTTAAGGAGTTCTATCGGTGGCCCAATATGAAGGGCGATATTGCCACCTATGTCGGTAAGTGCTTGACGTGCTCTAAGGTCAAAGCTGAATATCAAAAGCCGTCGGGACTTCTCCAACAACCCGAGATACCATAGTGGTAATGGGAACAAATTTCCATGGATTTTATTACGAAACTACCTAAGACGCTAAGTGGTTTTGACACAATATGGGTTATTGTCGATCATTTGACAAAGACAGCTCATTTCCTTCCTATCAAGGAAAGTAATAAGAAGAATAGATTAACAAGGATTTATTTGAAGGAGATCGTTGCTAGGCATGGAGTGCCGATTTCTATTATCTCCAACAGGGATAGCCGTTTTACTTCGCGTTTCTGGAAATCATTACAAAAGGCCCTAGGTACACGCCTTGACATGAGTACCGCTTATCATCCACAAACGGATGGCCAGAGCGAAAGGACCATTCGAACTCTGGAAGACATGCTTTGTGCTTGTGTGATTGATTTCGGAGGTAGTTGGGATACTCACCTACCGTTGGTTGAGTTCTACTACAATAATAGTTATCACACTAGCATTAAAATGGCCCCATTTGAAGCATTATATGGTCGTAAGTGCAGATCACCAAACTTTGTTGGGTTGAAGTGGGTGGCAAACAAATTACCGGTCCTGAAATTATCCAAGAAACTACAGACAAAATTTTCAAAATTCATGAGCGGTTAAAAGCGGTGAGAGAGCGACAGAAAAGCTACGCCGACAATCTCCGTAAACCACTCGAATTTCAAGTAGGTGATAAAGTCCTACTCAAGGTTTCACCGTGGAAAGGAATCGCTCGTTTTGGAAAACGAGGTAAACTGAACCCGAGGTACATTGGTCCATTTGAAATATTAGAACGGGTGGGTCCTGTGGTTTACAAACTCAAGCTACCTCAAGAGCTTAGCAGTATCCATGACACATTTCACGTATGTAATTTAAAAAAGTGTCTAGCTGATGAAACGCTGATCATTCCTACCGACGAAGTCCATATTGATAATAGACTCAATCTTGTGGAGGAACCAATTGAAGTGTCAGACCGGAAAGTCCAAAAGCTTAGGTGAAGTCGGATTAGGTTGGTGAAAGTTCGCTGGAACTCGAAACGCGGTCCAGAGTTTACTTGGGAGCGTCAGGATGAAATGAAACGAAACTATCCTCACTTGTTCAAAAGAACACCAGTAGCGAACAACACCACTTAAATTTCGAGGACAAAATTTTATTAACATGGGGAGAATGTGACACTTCGTGAAACAGGTCATCTTCCGTACATTTCTTAAACATAATTTCGTTACATTATTTCCAGAATGATTAAAATTTGTAAAGTTTAATCATGACGAGTCTAGAATAAGCCCGCACATGCACAATATATAGCATACAAGTCATTTATTTTTAACTAAATTACACAAATTTTCGGAGTTATCTGCCGGATACGGACGTTGGTGATAACTTTAACGACTTGTTATTATAACTTATAAACGTTTTTTTTTTTAAATCCTCAAGCGTCGTATACAAAACGAATTAAGAGCGTTATTATTTGTTCTATTTTAAATTCCTATGACGCGCTGTCGTCACTAGTATATTAACATACGAACACATAGGCTCGTTTGACATTCATTGTTATGCGATGACCAAATTATATCAACACTACAACTGAATTCAACTAAATAGATCATATACATATATAATGCATATTTAAATTCAAACAAAAAAAAGGAAAATAAAATAAATTAAAAAAAAAATTTCTGTCACCCACCTACTAAATGAGATGTCAAAAACAAACAATAATAATAATAATAATAATAATAATAAAAAGAACTACACCTGATGTTATCCATACAAATTATCACCATACTTTCTTTCTTCTAGAGCCACTCCAAGTCTCCAACCAAGTTTGTTGTTTCAGTATTCAAATTATATCCACCATCTCGCATAGAATAAAAATCTCCACTTACTTTCCTTGTCTCTTTCACTGCTCTACTCAACCAAACCCATAAAAATTTCGAACTTATCATTTCATCCAACGTGATCGGTTATCATTATTTTGAATTAAACTAAAAACTTTACTTGATTCTTTTCCTATAAATTTACAACTCTCCATGTGAAGAAACAATAAACCTAAACTCAAACCACTTTGAAGATCACAACATGCCTTAATCAACCTCTCCTCTCCTCAACAGCAACTCCAAGAACCACCCTACTACAATCACCTTCCACCACCACAAGATACCACCTTAGAAGCCACTAACCTCCATCTTCACCACTCAACACCACCACCCTTGCTCACCGTTTTAAACCACCACCACCAACATTCACGTACCTTCCACCTCCTTGTTTTAGCACTACCACAAGCCACCACCCTCCACTGATCCTCACGCCCTCTCCGGTTCACGGTCGACAACTCACAACACTCCACAGCAACTCCACCACCTTCACCTTACACCGTATCCATTGTAGCACCCCCGAAAGTACACGCCGCAACGAACCTGTAACTTCACCGCAATCAACCCGTCACCACCTCTACCACCTTAGCCGTACACCTTTCTCCACCGTAACATACCGAAGCGTTACCGTAAAGCACCCTTCTTCACCGTAACATACCGAAATGTTACCGTAACGCACCGTAACACACCCGCAATACACCGTAGCCTACTTGTCACAACTTATGGCCACCTCCGTCACCACCGGGAACCACCACTACTCTCTAGTAACCACCGCAAAACACTACTCCGGAACCACCATTGGTCTTCAACCATCTTTCCTCTCTCTACGATCTCTCTCTTTCTTTCCTTTGAGGTAATATTATACACTACATCACTCTTGCTCATGTGTTTATATACATGCATGCACATGCACACGTACACTAACTCTTTACAAGTTTTCCCTCTCATCGTTTATACATAAACACACACGGACATCCCAAACTAACCTACATTATCTTGTATTTCAAGAGTCCGAACGGTGAAGACATCCTCCGAGTTAACCGAGTTTCACGTGGAGAAACAAGCTCAATACTTTAGCCTCTTGTTAAATCCCAATCCTAGAAATAAGTAAGCTAAACTTTATTAAGTCTAGCTTTATGTTGATAAAATATGTTTATGCTAAGCTTTCATCTAAAATAACAACCAACCCGCATTAGCATATTCATAATGAACCAACAACTTAACGAGTGTTTGTTCATACCACAAATCTCACATACACGCATTTAGTCTCAAAGTCTTAATATACTGTTTCTATAACATCATTTTTTTTATGTTCACGGTATTTAAAAATTTAAAAGAGACATTTTCATATTTGTTTTAAAAAGTTGAAACCATATATGTGTATGTGAATGATAAAAAGAACAGACACTAGCTAACTAGTTTTTCTCAAAACATGAACACAGGTATGTAAATAAATCTGCTGTATATGTGGTTTTCAAAAGAAAAACTTGACTTTCAAGTACTTACCCCAATGTTCTTCTATGATTATATATATATGTACGTGTGATTTATAAATAAACAAATAAATAAATAGAAGACTTAATATTTTTGTTTTTCATGAATCCTACATAGATATTTATATAAATGAATTCCATCATAGTTTCAATAAATAATTTTAAAACTTTATATTATGATTATGATGTAAACAAATATACTCTACCAAATATTAAGTTACGACATTATAATAGATATCATATATGTTGAAGAAAAACATATATTCCTTGAACTTAAAAATATAAAACACTATCACCAACGGGTCGTCCAAAATTAAATTAAATGTTCGGTTAGGGAAACCAACCGGCACAAACGGAATAAACGAAAGAGCTAGTTAGGTGAAAGCGACTAGCATAAACCGACTTGCGAGTCGATAACGAACTAACTGACCTTACGCGTTTAGGATGTGTGAAGACAGCAGAACCGGGTCTAAATTACAACTGCTCGCATACAACCACTAAACTCACAAGGTGAGTTCACAAACTCACAAGGTGAGTTCACGGCCCCTTTTTACTGTTTTTATTGTTTTCTAAACAGGAGGAGAAACATACACTACTGGTTTTATATACGATAATTAGAAACAAGACAACTGATATTTATGCGAACTTGAGTTAGGCTATGTAGTGCTATAAGTCCCTTAGCATACTTGCATAGTATGACCATTAACTAACGGGATTAGCCACTGGAATATACGGATAGTACTATCGGCGTTGACATTCCCCCTATTTTAGGTTAGTCGCGCTAACCACCGATATTGCATCGAACCGGGGTGCGTATATTTCAATCTGTGAGATTAAACTGGGCAAATGGATTAAAGTCGTGGTTTGGTTATAGGCTCATGTGTTGTATATTAATTCATAGAATTAGCGCACTCTACGGAGGATCAACGTATTTGTTTCAATATATTATTGTACACTTATTTGTGAACTTATTCAATGTTTTATGAATAACATGTTTTTCATATCGAGTCTTAAAACCTATGGACTCACCAACCGTTGTGTTGACTTTTTAAACGTATGTTTTTTAGGGAATTAACAGGCATGTAAGGAAATCACGAAGATGGGAGCTCAAAGCATATTTAGGATACCTATTTTGTAGGGATTTCGCTTATATAACCTGAATGACGTTTGGGTCATATACAAGGAATCTCATTATTATGTTAAACTATTTTGTTTAAAAACATATTATGGTTTGTAAACTCGTTTGAATACTAATGGTATCCTAATACTACTATGTTTGTGATAATCATATGCTTACGATATTCATGACGTCACGTGCCCGTGCTTCCGTCTTGGTGGGGTGTGACATTTTGGTTTTCCCTAACACATAAGCTAATCCAAACATTTGTTTGAAAAACTTCTTTTAAAAAATTCATAAGTTAATAAGTTCTTTTAACAAAATGTCCTTTTTCACTTAAATAAGCAATCCCAAACACACCCTTATAAAGAAAGAGAGACATGGGAGAGAGAGAGGGAGAGAGAGAGAGAGAGTTGCGAGTTAAGGTTCAATTACATTTATAAACTATTCAGGCTTGATCTAGCAAAGCCTATGAGCTGTTAGCCTAGTCTATGACCAATCAAGGATGAAACAAACTAATGAAAACCGAACTAACCGACCTTATCAGGTTCTGTTAAGTCCCGTTAGATTTTATAAAAGACATAGATGGCCCTAGTAACGGAAGAACAAAATAATAAATAAAAGAAATAGTATTAATTTAATAACTATCTTGTTAATCCTAGATTACCTATGGTTAACTTAGATAAGAAGTTAGAAGGATCTAATTAACAAGGTTCTTTATCTAATTCAACTTAGCTAATCCTATTAGCTCGGGTAAGTTAGTAACTACCTTCATTTATTAAGGTAACCCCGTTAGACCAAATAAGCCTAACTGACGAGTCTAATTTATCAACTAAGCACAGTTAGTCCCATTAACTTGGTTAACTTAATTTACTAGCTTGGTTAGTTCTGCTAGTTAGTTATGAGGTTAATTAACGCATGTATGTGTAAGCAGTTAGCCGTGCTCAGTTAAAGAAGGGATTACATTAATTCAGAACGTAACAGGATCTAGATGAGTTCTAGCCCTCTTTTTCCTTTAAATGTTTTTGGAGCTGTATGCATACTCGCATGTGAAAGACTCGATATACAAAATTTTAATTAACAATGCATATCTTGCAAGAATGTGTTTTTATACTAAATTCATTAATATAAATATATATATTCATATATATATATATATATATATATATATATATATATATATATATGAATGTTAGGTATAGAGCAGAAAGAATTAAGGAGCAAGCCCTACAAATAGTTGGGTAGAATGTGTATATGAATGTAAATGTGTACAGATGTTATGTTTAGAAGAATGGGTACGTGCTCATGGTTAGAGCCTCGGGCCTCATGCATGCATAACAAGTTAGGATGGTAAATCCCTTTAATTTTAAATGACTCGGTTTTGAGCAAGAAAATATGGCTCGGTTATGTTCAAGGAAATATGCCTCGGCTATGAGCAATGATAGATGGCTCGATTATGAACAAGGATAGACGGCTCGATTATGAGCAAGCATAGGAGGCTCGGTTATGGTCAATAATAGACAGCTCAACTATGAGCAACAATAGTTATGGAATGGTTGTTAGACAAACATAGTACAAGTAAATAATGAATGAAGAACGTTATGTCATGTAAGAATGTTGAAAGATGTGATTTTATTATAACACGTATTTTATGAAAAGAAAGAAATGTTAGAAATCACTCAGCATGTAGTTGACTTTTAGTATGTGTACAAATATGGTTGATGATGTAGTGAGCTTGAGGTGCGTACGAGACTATCCAATTGAAAATTAGTTAACGAAAGAAAGTATTATGTAAATATTATAATATTCCGCGATATATTCCATAAACTTTGATAATTATGTTGTGTTCAAGTGTAAATCAACTGTTAGTAAGGTGCCCGGGTTCATGGCCATACAAGTTAATATTAGAGCAAAAGTTTGAGAGATTTAAGCATTCTTACATGCTTATATTCAAACAGAGATTGGGACCGAAGAAGAAAGTCAGTATGGGTTGCCCTATGCCAATGAAGCAAGCTCACAAGTAGTAAAGAATATAACTGATTTAAATGTGAGAATGTATGCTATGGTATAAAAGAAAGTATGTGTTAAAGTACATGACTAAGTTCATGTGTTAGAATGTATGGTTTGACATAAATTGTTGTGAATGCTAGCTTAATCCATATAGATAAGTATATATGTAAATGCTTAAAGTATGATTGTATTATTAATGCAAGTAAGTTGTAGAATCTAGCACAAGTGTGATAACGAAGGGAAGTATATACGACAAGGGGAGTAACATGATTAGTTAATTACAACTAGCCACTATCATTAACTGCTTACCTTACAAGTCTTGTACTAAGTAATTCATGTAATGTAATGTTTGTGTTTTTCCCGATAGAATTATCATGGCTGGTGTAAGAGGATGCAATCATGGACGTGGAAGTCGTGTTGGACATCGTGGAAGGCTAGTGCTATCTGTGCAACGACTAAAGTGATGCAAGAGAACTCGGTGTACCAGACCAGTGTAAGTCCAACACACCCGAGTAACAATGAAGGGTTCCAACTAGACCACGTCATTCAAGCTGCCATTGCTAAAGATGTGGCTAATGCAATGAAAGACATGCAACCAGAAAAGTCTATTGGAAGTAAAAGCAAGAGCACTGAGAAACTTGGTAAGGGCAACACTAAAACCCTTGAGCAGACTGAGAAGGATGCTGAGACTGAAGAGATTGCCTCGAGTGTAGCTAGGTCTGTGAAAGTTAACAAAAAGAAGAAGGGCAACGATGGATACAAATATAAGTCTTTCAAAGGTTGTGATCCACCAAAGCTGACTAGTTTAGGCGATGCTGTAGCCACTTTACAATGCATAACTTCTATGAAAAAAGTTATCAGGATCAGTAAGTGTCGTCTAATCAAGTTGTAGGATTTGCTAGATAATCCTTCAATGGCGAAGTTCTTTCTTGTTAGGAAACCATCAAGAAAAGAAAGACTAAGAGAGAGCTGGATAAAATGACTTGGGATGATTTGAAAGAGTTGGTTATGAAATGTTTTTGTGCTGAAGCAGAATTTGAAAGAGTAGAGTTAAAGTTTCTAAACTTGAAAGTGGGGAAGAAGACTAATCGTGAGTACCCTACTGAGTTTAACCGAGTGGCGAGACTAGTGCATGATATGGTTAACACTAAAGCTAAGAGGATCAAATGCTATGTGAGGGGGCTACCCCAGCGAGTCAGAACCTATGTGAGGGCTAGTAAGCCAGCCACTTTTAACTCTACTGTGTATCTAGTTGAGATTGTGTATGATGATATTGGCTAGGAAGATAAGGACGAGATTGAGAAGAAAGGAAAGAAGCCAATCTCCAAGAAGTCAGATACTGAAAGTGATGAACCACTCAAGAAAAAGACAAAGACAGATGAGATTACAATTTGTAACAACGATGGGAGAAACACTTGGAGAGTGTAGGTGATGGTCGGTTATTCTGCACACATTTTAGTTCGTTAATTGTTTAGTCTTAGTTATTTATTTCACGGATTCGATATTCATACGTGTTTGTTCTATTACATGTCATAAGTGATTAAAGAGTTAATTTGGACCTGCAAGAACATGAAATGAAGACCTACGATGACCAGTACGCAAAAAAAAACAATAAATCAATAATGCTGGTAAAAAGACCCGTCGCGCTACGCGACGGATGAAAGACAGTCCATTGAAATATGCGATGGACTTAATTCAAAAGATCATTGACTTATGGTCCATTGCGCTATGCGGTGAACCAGGGAAGACCCCATCATGATACACGATGGGTTGAAAAAACAAGATTTTTCGGGTTTTATATTTTATAACCATTGGTCGACCCTAAACTGATTTATCGCGTTACAGAGTAGTTTCCAGAGCCTAAGAGACGAATTCCACCCTTCCAAATAATCGAGAGATCATCTTGTATGGCTTAAATCATTAGAATTGAAGACCTTTCGATATCGAGGTGCAGCTAATCTTCTCGAATCATACCCGGGATGCACAGTATTGTATATTTGATAGTTTTTCTCATGGGTTTATGAATAACTAATTGCAATTGTCATTTATTAATCTATGAGTATAGATGTTTGGCATTATTGTGCATGTAGTCGGTTTAGGTTTATTTCGATCAGAATGATTAGCTTGCCAGTTGCTGTGATATTTGATTATAGAGTTGCTTTGATTAGTTTGAATATAATGAAGCATATAATTTCCCTTAGTTGAGTTGCATTGGTAGGGACTGTTCAATAACCAGTGTCATGTGTTAGCATTGTTGATGCCTAAGATATAACTAGTTAACCAACTTGATTTGATTATTGATAATTAATATGCTAAGTGAACATGAGATAACTGTTTTGTTGCATGATTGAACCCTGGGTGTAATTTATCTTTGTTAATTTCTTGAACTTTGCTTGATTTGCTTAGAAATTAAAACCAATTCTTTGCTAGTGTGATCAGCACTCATAACTACATACTTCATAATGTTAGGAACTAGTTGCACATTACACTGACTGCATATTCCTCGTGGTTCGACATCCTGCTTACCTTGATTAATTTAAGGTGATTAGGATACTATTTAATATTTTTTAGACTAGTTAACGACAATCTAGCATCAAAATGGGCCGTTTCCTGAGAATTAGTGCGCTTAGTGTTATTTTGTGATTTGATTCTTTTGTTTCATTTTAGTATTTGTTTTAGTTTTAAATATAGTTTTTATTTTTATTTTCCCATTTTACGTGGGGTGTGTTAATTGTGCAGGTAACCTGTTTATGCACACCCGCCACTCAGGAAGACAATCTTTGCTTATCTTCGAGCCAGAAATTGAGAGACTAGCCCAACGAATTGAGTTTAGCATAGAGAATAAGAATTGGAATACCAGAACCCGAGACAAAACCAGAATCAGAACGTGAACCTAAATCTAAATCAAAACCAAAACCCACTACCCAAAGATAACATGTTTCACTCAAACTGTAATAATAATAGCCAAGATCAGTCCGAAAACAACCTAAATCCACTTATCAATACTGTTGGTACATGTTTGTCAGTAGTTCATAGTCTAGTATTTGTTATCGAGTCTGTAATATAGTTAATGGTTTGTTTATGTTTTGTTTTGTAAACTAGCGAAGTTATCAGCAAGTTCGCTATGGCGAACTTGCTGATTTAGCGAGGTTACTGACAACTTCGCCAGTGGCGAAGTTGTCGTGTTTAAATACACTGTTTCAGCCGAAACAGAAGAGGACGTGAGTTAGGGTTTTTGGTTACGCTTTGTTTCGTTTTGTTCTCTGTAACAGTGACTTACTGTCACGTGTTTAGTTATTCAATATAACGTGTTTACCTTATAGCTCGTGTTCATTGTTCGTGTATTCAATCTCTACAATATCTACACTCGTACCTATATACGCAGGGATTCCGCACCTGCGTTGTTAGAGATTTCCCGTGTACGATCCGCGTTCAGGAACCTACAATTGGTATCAGAGCCATCGGCTCGATTGTGAGGTTCGGGATTTCACGCGGGTGTAGATTTCGTTTAATTTCGGGTGTTACCGGGACGAGTTTTTGGTGTGTTTATTCATTCTAGCTACCTACCAGTGTGTTTAAGCCTTTAAACCTTCAAAATTCTCGTTAAAATCCGAGTTTCAGATCTGAACTGTTCTTCGCGTTCATCGGGCGAAGTTGCTGAATTCAGGCGAAGTTGCCGTCACTGGAGATTAGGGTTTCGGCGAAGATATAAGGATTAGCGAAGTTAACCACAACTTCGCTTACCTCATAAGTTCGCCAAAGCGAAGTTATCCGTAACTTCGCTTACCACCCAACTTCGCTTACATCCTAAGTTCGCTCATTCTAAGCGAAGTTATTCTTAACTTCGCCAAGTCAAGCGAATTTAAGATCCAGCGAAGTTCTTGTTCAGCGAAGTTAACTTCCAGCGAAGTTATTCTTAACTTCGCCATCTGAGCTGTTTTAATATTTTTTTTGTGTTTTTCAGGTTTTTCAGGTTTTCGCAAGGATGTCCGCGATTAACATCTCAGATTTAGTCAAGATGGAGGTAGAGGCGGGGTCAGCCACTAAGGCCCCGAGGTTGATGAAGGGAACGGACTTCGTGGCATGGAAGGACAGGTTCATCCAGTATATCAAATATCAGGACGCCAAGATGTGGGTGTGCATGCAGGATGGATATGTACCTCCAACCATGCAATACGAAGGACGTGATGTGGTGAAGAAGTACAGTAAGATGGATGACGAGGAGAAGAAATTGTATGAGGCTGAGAGTAAGGCCCATGCTGCTATTACTATGGCACTACCTCAAGAAGTTCTTCATACATTCCGAAAGTACACTTCTGCAAGAGAGCTCTGGGATGCTCTGGAAAACAGATTCGAGGGGAACGTGGGTATACGTGCCTCAAAAATTAAACTTTTAAAAACCCAATTCTCCGTCTTCAAATATTTGAAGAATGAATCCTTAGATGATATTATCACCCGATACTATCACTTAATGACAGAGCTTAGCAACTATTCAATTGCCTATCGAGAGGAGGAGATCGTTGAAAAGCTTCTAGATGCTCTCCCACCGAAGTGGGAAATGTATACCGTGTTAATGAGGGAAGACAAAGACTTTCCTAACTGTGACTTAGAAACTGCAGTGAACAAGCTTAGAACGTATGAGCTAAATATGGTTCGAAAGGAGACACCCACAGACCAGATACAAGACCCTGGTATGTATGGTGCTAAAGTTAACTCAGGCTCAAGTTCAAGGCCTGAATCTGCTGCATTTTATTCGAAGGGGGAGTCAGGTTCTGACTCTGCACATGAAGGAAATGTTTCTGTGAACTCAAATGGGGACGTATGTTTTGTTGCTGGAGGATCTAGTGCTTCAAAGCCTCAATCCTCTACAAGTGGTTATTCAGCTGGTCCCACAAGCAATAATTACACCAAGATGCCTATGAGTGTAAAATCTGCTGAAGAGCAGTTTGCAGTCTACGCTTCATTTATTGCTTCATACGAGAATTATATCCAGGGGAAGATTGTGGACCCTGCCGTTCTTGATGAGGATTATGACCAGATTGATGCTGACGATTTGGAAGAAATGGATTTGCAATGGCAAATGGCAATGATCGTGAGACGGGTAAAACGTTTTATGAACAAAACAGGAAGAAAGTTTGTTGGTGGTAGGCCTGGATTTGACAAATCAAAAGTAAGGTGCTACAATTGTCAACAGTTCGGGCACTTTGCTAGGGAATGTAGGAATGAGAGAGTTGAACGGGGACAAGTTAGGCCTAACCAACACTCTGGAATTAACCGCGAGATCAATGCCATGTTAACTAGAGAGGCAGGAGAATACAACTGGAACCAACACTCAAGTGGTTTGGGTGAACAAGCACACATGGCTGAGACTGAAGCTGTAGAAGTTGAGAAGGTTGATGGAGAGAAGAAAGCAAATGAAGAAGAAACTGCTTTCATGGCGAACGATCAGGATGGTAGATCCAAGGTATGTCCCAAAATTATTTGTGCTAATTGTGAAAATTTGACTGAGCAACTAACCAATATAACTGATCAGTATGTCAAATTAGATGCTGAGTTTAAAACTGTTAAAGAAGATCACCATTTCATTAAAGCAAGAGAAAACAGTTATAAAGTTAAGATAAAGGCTTGTGAAAAAGACATTAAAAGTCTTAAAACTAAACTTGCTGAGAAAATAGAAATTATTGATCTTAGTTATGAGGTTTTGGAAGAAAAGACAAAATTGATTGCTGATAGAGATAAACAGATTGCTGACCACCAGGTAAAGGTGGTGGAACTGAACCGCAAACTTGAGCAGTTCAGAAACTCCTCGGCTATCCTTGATCACCTTGTGAGTGATCCAAGTACCTCTGCAAAGAGGGCAGGAATCGGATACCACGAGGTTCCACCACCCTTTAACCATAATTACACTTATAATCCAAGTGTTCAGAAATCTGTTGATTTTGAGATTGCTCAGTCAACCCCAATTAGAATTACTAGTGTCAAACCAAGTGTTAGCTGTGGCGAAACAAGTTCGCCTGTTTCTAGTGTGAATATTTCTGTATCAAGTCCAGTCTCATCAGATTCGGATATGTTGTCCGAATCTGGTCAGACAAAAGAAAAGGTAGAATTACCCACCAGTGGAGATAATGATAAAGTTTCTAAAAAGAGTTCTCCACTCAATCCGTACGTCCCACCTTATGTGAGACGAACGGCTGGTAATACTACCTCTACATCCAAACCAACATTTGACAAGAAAATGGAGAGTAGATGTTGCTTTAGATGTAACAGGTTAGGACATCTTGTTGCAGATTGTCCTTTGAAACCGAGATTTAGAGATGTGAAGCCAAATAAAAATGAGAATAAGCGTCATTTTATTCCAGCTAAAAATGAAAACTTTAAAAATTGCCAAAATGTAACGAATTCAAGTTTTCATAAAAACCAACCTCATTTTTACAACCAAACCACAAGAAATAACACTTTCTATTCTCAAAGGTTTGGAAGGCATTACACTCAATCTGCAGGGAGATTCCCTAACAGGACGTACAGAAATTATCCTGACGCTAACTTGAGAAAGCCAGGGTACGGGATGTATCGATCCAAGACCAACTGGTCTTGGGTCCCAAGATTCTAACTCATTGTTTTATTGTGCAGGAACAGTTGAACAGGGCTGCCAACAATCTTTGGATTGTAGATAGCGGCTGTTCCCGGCACATGACTGGCAACAAACACTTGTTGCAAGATTTAAAACCTGTTCAGGGAGCTAGAGTTAGTTTTGCTGGTGAAAGCGGAGGAAGAATAACTGGGAGAGGAACAGTGTCGAATGGGAGAATGACACTTGAAAATGTAAATTTTGTGGAGGAATTAAAGCACAATCTGCTGAGTGTGTCGCAGATCTGTGATAAAGAATATACTGTCCATTTCACTAAGAATGAAGCAATTGTATTGAAGCCTGGTTTTCATATACCAGAAGAATGGATAGTAATGAAAGCTCCACGTGAAACGAATACATACGTGATGGATATGAGGTCTACTGAAATGGCCACCAGAGAATCCTGTTTAATGACAAAGGCAAGCGAATCAGAATCAGAGTTATGGCACAGGAGAATGGGACATATTCATCTTCGTAAGATGAACTTCATTGTCAAAAATGGGCTTGTGATGGGTGTTCCCTTAAAGAGTTTTAACTTTGAAGATAAATGCATAGCGTGCAAGAAGGGAAAACAACACAAGAAAAGCCATCTCACCAAGACGATCAACTCAATTGCTGGTACTCTAGAACTACTTCATATGGATCTCTTCGGTCCGGTGAATGTACAAAGTCTAGGCGGTACTTCTTACTGCTTGGTGATAACTGATGATTACTCACGATACTCGTGGGTATATTTTCTGAAAACGAAAGACGAGACGACTCAGATGGTGAAGAATCTAATTACAAAAGTCGAGAACGTCATGAGTAAATCAGTTAAATTCATCAGAAGCGACAATGGGACAGAGTTCAAGAACTTTGAGATAGAAATCTTTTGTCTTCAGAAGGGTATTGAGCATCAATATAGCGCTCCGTATACTCCACAACAGAACGGAGTAGCTGAAAGGAAGAACCGAACGTTGATTGAAGGAGCCAGAACTATGCTGGCCGACTCAAAGCTTCCTGTGATGTTCTGGGCTGAAGCAGTTGCTACAGCCTGCTATGTTCTGAATCGGGTGTTAACCGTTAAGAGACTTGGAAAAACTTGTTACGAGCTTATGCACGGAAGGAAGCCCAACTTGTGTGGTCTTGAACCTTTTGGGTCTCCTTGTTCGATTTTGAAGACTAACTTGAAATTTGGTGAAGTAGCCGATGAGGGAATTCTAGTCGGTTATGTTGTTGGGACTCCCAACAGACGGGTCTTCAATACGACAACTTGCAAGGTGGAGGTGGTTTGTAACACCGACATTACTAGTTATCAACCGCCAAAACCAAGCAATGGACCTGCTGAGCTTTTTGACTATGTTAAACTGTTTAAGTCGTTTAACGTACCTAATTTGGAAATTGCTGAAGAAGACGAAAGAGTTGTGACGAAGATGATATTTGATGAGGAAGAGGAGCTAGTGCAACATCAGATGACAGAAAAATCTCAGCCTTCCACATCAAACCCTATCGATACCCCTGCGGCCTCAACTGAAGATGAGTTTATTAATCCTTTTCACTCTCAGCCTGAAACTACCATAGATGAGATCTCTTCAAACTTGGAAGACAATTTACATGTCGGTGCTGTTCCGACCACGAGAATTCACAAAGATCACCCTTTGGAGAATGTTATAGGTGATGTGTCCTCGGGTGTACAAACCAGAAGTAGCCTGAATGAGCACACCTGTGTTTATTCAAGCATAAAAGAAACAGGTATAATGAATGAATGTTTGTACTCCTGCTTTATAAGCCAAATTGAACCGAAAAAATTATCAAATGGCTTTGAAGGACAGCTCGTGGGTCGAAGCTATGCAAGAAGAGTTGGCTCAGTTCGGGAAAATGGAAGTTTGGACTTTGGTCGAAAAACCAAAGAATGTGCACGCTATAGGCACGAAATGGGTGTTCAAGTGCAAGAGAGATGAAAAGGGGATTATTGTGAGAAATAAGGCGAGGCTGGTTGTTAAAGGTTTTAATCAGCAAGAGGGTATTGACTACAATGAGGTTTTCGCTCCTGTTGCCCGGTTAGAAGCGATTCGATTGTTTTTGGCGTTTGCTGCTTTCAAAAAGATGAAGGTGTTTCAGTTGGATGTAAAGAGTGCGTTTCTTAACGGGAAAGTTGACGAGGTTGTGTATGTTGAGCAACCACCGGGTTTTCCTGACCCAGACTTTCCTGATCATGTATACAGGTTGAGCAAGGCGTTATATGGTTTACATCAGGCACCTCGTGCCTGGTATTCAACGTTATCGGACTACTTGCTGGAAAATGGTTTTGAAAGGGGTTTAATCGACAGTACGCTGTTTGTGAAGAGAGAAGGATGTGACTTCTTACTGGTTCAAGTCTACGTGGATGACATCATTTTTGCTGCATCAAGAATATCCATGTGTCAAGATTTTGAGGCTGTCATGAAGAAACGATTCGAGATGAGTGCTATGGGTGAACTAACTTTCTTTCTAGGATTGCAGGTTGATCAGAAGAAAGATGGAATGTTCATTCATCAAACAAAGTATGTTCATGATGTGCTGAAAAGATTCAAGATGGAGGACAGTTCTCCATATGACACTCCAATCTGCGTCAATCACAAATTGGGAGCTGAATCAGATGGTGACGCAGATGTGGACCCTACTCTGTATCGGGCGATAATAGGTTCTTTAATGTATTTAACTGCTTCTAGGCCTGATATAATGTTTTCTGTTTGTCTTTGTGCTCGCTTTCAGGCAAACCCAAAGGAATCTCACATGAAAGGTGTGAAGAGGATTTTGCGGTATCTCAAGGGCAAGCCGAAACTAGGATTGTGGTACCCAAAGGGAGGAGACGTTGAACTGGTGGCATATACTGATTCTGATTATGGAGGTTGTAATCAGAGTCGGAAGTCAACAACAGGAGGCTGTCAGTTTCTTGGAGGAAGATTAGTTTCCTGGCAGTGCAAGAAACAGACATCAGTCGCAATTTCAACTTGCGAAGCTGAATACATGGCAGCATCCAACTGCTGCTCTCAGGTTTTATGGATTCAGCAACAATTGCGCGACTATGGTCTGAATTTCTTACTCACTCCTATTTTAATTGATAACACTGCCGCCATCTCAGTAATTAACAATCCCGTGAAGCACAGTAAAACTAAGCATATTGACATTCGTCATCACTTCATACGGGATTGTGCTGAGAAGAAACTGATCAAGATCGAAAAAGTTGATACACTTGAAAATTTTGCTGACTTGTTTACAAAAGCGTTTGATAAATCCAGATTTCAAAACCTAATTGAACTAAATGGGATGATCAATCCCGAGTAACCATGTCTTTGTTTTTGATTTAAAAAAAAAAAAAAAAAAAAAAAAAAAAAAAAAAAAAAAAAAAAAAAAAATGAGTCTTTATTGCTTAAAATTAGTCGGTTACCTCGGTTTGATGGACATCTCCTCGGATATGTTTTGGTCCTTGTTTTCGACTTAGGAAATGAGGATAGCCATTAACCGGAAGACTGAAAGTAACTGGGGCAGTGTTGACATGTTTTTCTTTCAGTTGCTGAAAATTAGTCGGTCATTCTTAGTAAGAAGGACACATACTTGCATGTGGTCGGTCCAGCTGATCCAATGGATCTTCAGGATAGCCGTTTACCTGATGACTTTGACATGATTGGGGCAATTGAATTCAATACTTTATTTTGGGAAATGAAATTACTTTTCAAGTCTATTACTTCGTAAGAAGTTCTTTGCTGTGTTTAAAAGAAAATTGATCCACCCTTGGAAAATGATATGTATACTGACTATGTGTGCCTAACTAGTGAAGTTATTAAGCTTAAAAGGCTTTAGAACAGTCATTGTATGTCATGGTAATTTTAATGGTGCGTAAAAGTGTATGTGATACTAACCTAAATTTACTCGAATTTAATGTGGAAACTCCTTAAGAGTTTTGCATGTCTTCATACACATCTTTTCGAAGGATAGGCAGAAAAGCAACTACCCAGTCATACACGAGCCCGTGAGTGTTCTGATTCCCGTGAAGAAAGCATTTCAAGACACTGCAGTGATCCAGATTCGGGACTTGCAGTAGTTTAGTACTCCGATGAAAACTCTTATGTGTGATTAAAAAAAAAAAAAAAAAAAAAAAAAAAAAAAAAAAAAAAAAAAAAAATGTACTTATGAGAAGTAGTGACAATAAACACGAGAACCGACACTTCTCAAGATTTCTCAAGTTTGGAGTAAGAAGAAAACGGGAAGCAGACAACGAGTATCTACAAGTTAATCAGACACTATGGGTCGAAGTCAATTCGGGGTGACTTGGGTATAGCCAAATACGCTTTGAGAATAGATAGAAGGCATCATTACCTCTGAATTGTTGCCAACTTAAATTTTTGAGCTTAACTGAACCTTAATCCGTATCACAGAAACAATGAAAACCATTTAAGTTATTACATGCTTACAACCTGTTTCTCTATGTCATAATACAGCCGAACACGGATCCAAGTGACAGTCACGTAGTTAGTATGATTCCTGTTAGGATCTTTTCTAAAACATGGTGGTCCCCTGACTAGACTGAAATTTGATCCCTTGTTTCGTAAAATAAGTTTTTTCCTATTTTTTAAGTTGTATTAATTTTGACTGGTTACTTGGACATGACCATTTTAGTTATAACTCTTTTTGGAAGCTTCCAAGGTTAAATGACAAATTTTTCAAACTTAAAGGGCTGATTTTGTAGTTTACTGGCGAAGTTGTTGAATTTGGCGAAGTTGTTGAATTTGGCGAAGTTGTGCTTAACTTCGCCATGGCGAAGTTATTCGTAACTCGCCAGACACAACTCCGCCCTATATATGTTCTGTTTCAACACTGTAGCTCTTTCATAAATCTTCCGGCGAACATAAAACCTCAAATCCTTCGGCGATCTTTATACTCAATCGTCTTTTCGATCTTGTGTTTCTTGTTACTATTATTCTTGTGGTATGTGTTATCACTTGTATCTTACCTCTCTCGTTCGTAATAGTTTACCCGGTTCGAGACCTTGGATGTCGGTCTTTCAAACCAAGTTTTTCCGACCCTTTGTTACGTGATCATGGACGAGCCTTACGTCTCAAATCCTTTGAAATATGTTGTTCTTCACTTATAAATCATCGATTTTGTCCGAAAATCATCGACAAAATCGATTGAATCTGAACAGTCGCTGGTTCTGGGTTCTGGCGAAGTTAAGGTTTTGGCGAAGTTATCCTCAACTTCGCCAGTGGCTGAAGTTCGCCAATGACGAAGTTGTCCCCAACTTCGCCCTCGGCTTAAGTTCTCCAGTGGCGATGTTAACCGTAACTTCGCCAAGAATTTAACTTCGCCTATTTCAAATGCCTTATCAGTTTTCAGACGAACTTAAGGACGAAGCGAAGTTGTCTCCAACTTCGCCTCACCCTTAACTTCGCCTGTACTGGTTACCTCACAACTTCGCACTTGGTTTCTATGCGAACTTGTGGAATACACTACTGCTCTCTAACTTGTCTTGTTTGGTGCAGATATGGCTGCTGTTGAGAGGAACTGGTGGTAATGACGGTGATGACCAACGACAATTCTTTCCATCCCACAACCAAATATCACCTTAGATCCAGATGCACGAGGCTTAGATGATTTCAGGGAGATTATCACATTTCTCCAGCGATCAAGGATATTTCATGCTTTAACGACAACACTGCCCATCTCCCTGCAAAACATTGAGGACTTCTGGAAGACAGCTTACCTTGATTGCAGGGCTGAGCCTTCGGTGATACGAGCAACCGTAAATGGCCAAAACATACAATTCTCTTCTGAGGATATACGGTTGGCTCTGCAGTTCGGTTGCAGAAACCAGAGATGACCCTACGGAATTCACAGCTCCTTTCCGTGATGGAGCATATTGAGAATGGGTTATTCGGGTCCGCTGGGGGACTCACAAGGAGGAAAGGCTTTCTGCTGGACCAATGGCGGTTCTTGATGCATGTGTTGATTGTTTGCATGTCCGGCAGGAAGGGAGGGACAGACGGAATGGGTGGCAACGATGCAATCGGCTATGCTTGCGCTGACTTATAATCGCAGATACTCATTTAGTCAGATGATATTCTATGAGATTGATCGCCAACTACGGGCTGCGGCCGCAGCGAGCGATTCACTATGTATCCGCGCTTCTTGCAGATGATTATCAATCACATTGCTCCGTCTCTACCGCAAAGGCGCCCGATACGATTCGTTGAGTGTGTCACTAAGCGTATCTTCGCTCAGTGCAGGACGTCAAGCGCTCGGAGCAACCCTGAGCGTCGTCCCAGGCATACTCCTCTTTTCGGGTATCTAATTAACCCAGAGTATGTCATGCAGGCGGGGATGAGTTCAGGGATCCCCAACCACATCAGGCGGCAGCACCTCATGCTGTATCAGCTGCGCCTGTTGTCACTTCTGCTGCTGTGCCAGCTACTTCATCGCAGGCTGTGTCTGCTGCTGCAAACATTGATCTGGATGCTGCCTTCAGTGGACACGGTCTGTTCGATATGGATCTCTCGGGTTCTCAGATTTTGGGTACTACCTCAGCGGCTACTTCGGTAGCTGAAACCGAGCTGGATGAAACATTTGCTGAGGCCCAGACGGTTGTTGGTGACTCGGGAGAGGATATCGGGTAAGCGGCCGAGGGCTGTGGATGAGGATGAAGATGATGAAGATGAGGAAGAGGCAGTCCGACTTGTGCTGAAACGCTCTCGTCGAGAACGACAAGGTATGGCCACTGGAGCGGGGGAAACTTCAAGGTTCGTACGATTTGCTCCGCCTGCCTTGTCAGTATGTCTCTATTGCCTACTACTGCACAGGTTACTACGGTCGAGGCGTC